>NC_051084.1:46834545-47047841 GCF_004664715.2 Peromyscus leucopus
GCTATGGCTGTTCTCTGGTTAATATTAAACTCAGTGGTCAGAAGGGCCAAGGTTTCTATTTAAGACCAGAAAAACTGTGCTAATGTATAAACTGAAGACAAATTATATTTAGCAGAGTTTATTTGATCAAAGAGTGATTCATGAATCATGCAGTACCTTGACTCAGTAAAGATTCAAAGGGGTCCAGCCAACAGTATGGGCAGAAAGGATTTATAGAAAAGCAGATATAGAAACAAATTCAGTGGTCATAGGTAGTCATGTTCTTTATTTGGAGATGGTGTTGGTGTCATTTATCTTAAACAGGAAGGTTCTGACCAGTTTGCAGTCTGCAATTAGTTGAAGCTTAATTTCTGTTGTAAGACACAGCTTTTTGTTATAAGACTATTAAGTTAGGTTGTAGCTTATTTACATCTACATTGGGCCATACTTCATTGCATACAAATTTAAAGAATTGAGGATGCTTTAAACCAAATTTAATGTAATTTATCAGAGGCAAGGAACTGCATTCTCACCATTGTGTTTTAGTATCATGCTAGAAGTCTTAGACGATGCAATAAGAAAAGTTATTAAACAATACACAGAGTGAAAAGAAGCAAATCAAACTGTCTTTGATTCCAGAGGACACAGTAATATTTGTAAAATAATCTCAAAGTTTACCAAGAAAGCTCTTCAAACTAAAAATCAATTTTAGAAAAATTGAATGACACAAAGTTAATGTACAAAAGTTCAGTCTTTCTACATCAACAATGATGAGATAGAATTTGACATTTAAAACATAATAACATTTATATTCTCATCTAATAAATCTACACACACACACATATATATTCACAAATATGTATAATGAAAATGACTACAATGTAAAAAAGAAATGAAAGAAGAAATTAACAAATGGGGGGGGGCAGATTCCATGCTCACAGACAGGAAGTCTCAGTATCACCAAGCTGCTAATTTGCTACCTAGTTTATCTATAAATTTAATGAGATAACAACCAAGTGGCGAATGCTGAAAATGTATATACAGGCAGCATTATATGGACCCAACAAGTTATATTTATGAATATGCAATGTATGTATGAATACATATATGCATTCAATAACATTTGATGAAAAAAGAGGCCATGAATTTGAAGAAGACCAGAAAGGGATATGTGGGAGGCTATGGAGAAAGGAAAGAGAAGGAAAAATGTTGTGATTGAATTATAATCTTAAAAATAAACAAACAAAATCCATAGGTGGGATTGTGAATAATAACATAGTCTAAAGTTTGTGTTGGAAGGCAAAATATTCAGAATAGAAAACTCAGTATTGAAGGACAAGACATTCAGAGGCTTAATGTTTTCCAACTTTATGACCCAGTATAAAGTAAGTTATCAATATGGTGTGATGAGATGTGTTCTCAAGCCATGAAAAAAACATGGAAAAATATCAAATATATATATTGTTAAGTGGTAGCAGCCAGTGCAAAAGTCTATGTGTGACAATGGAAACTATTTGATATTCTGTAGGGAAAACTAGAGCAACAATGAAGACATCAGGGCCTAAATAGTGGCTAAGAGGAAGTCATCACCAAAAGGAAGCAGGTCTAGGACATTCAGAGCATTGAAACTGCTCCATATGGGACCAAAGACATCATTAAAGCTTCTTCTAAACACAAGAAAGCACACCACACCAAGAATGAATGCTAACATTGCTGTGAGGTTTAGACGATAATAAATCAACGTAGTTTTGTCAGTTACAAGAAATGTACCACTCAGATGAGAGACATTGAACATGGGGAGGTGATAAATGAATGGAGCACAGAGAATATGGCAATTTGTGTGCTTTTCTGCCTTTTGTTTTTCTGTAAACTTAGAACTTGTCTGAAATACAAGCTCTTAAAAAATCCAATACCACAATCCTAACAATCCCAATCAATGCCATATTGTGTTCAGGCATCTCACTGGCTATTCTGTTTTAGCAATCACTTATTTAATTCTTTTGACAACTCATCCATTATGTATCGTAGAAAATTGTATTCTCTATAAATGAAATCTTACACAATCAATAAAAGACACATGCATAAATAACGAGTCTTTTACAAAAGCCTAATTTAAATTTAAAGGGGAGAGTGTTCCCAAAGACAGTCAAAGGGAAATACTATTCTACTTTTAACAAGTAAGAGCCTTCTCTCTTTAAAGTAACAGTCACACAATACAATAAAATATATTCACATATACTTGAGGAGAAACCAATATTCTTATAAACTATAAAAAGTCAATTTTATGCTTATATTTTAACTGAAAAAGAAAATAACAAATAATCTTTTACTATAAAAGCACCAAGAAAATCCATTTTTGTAATAAGGGTAGAAATAGATTATGTAAGAAAAAGCTCTGGGTATTTATCCTAAACACTAAATAGCAAGCACATACTTTGTCCAACGCCCATCTTTTTCTTCATACTATAGCCAATTGCATTGTAGATTTATTGACTGTGCTATGATTTTTTTTTTTAAAAAAGCATTAAATAATTGTTAACAAAATACTCGTATCTGTCATCATAGTGGGTGACTGAGCTATAGTTACAACATCTTGTGAGAGTATTCCTAAGAATGCTGTTAAGTGCTGAAACTGGTAATTGGGTAGACTGGTCTCTGGTCCTTGGAGCAGCCATAAATTCCTATACAATGTGTCCCTGGCCTCAAGGCTATGAGAAATGCCTGACTACTGAACCATTATCTCTCTGCTTCTGTACACAGGCTTACTTGCTGCACGTGTTCACAGCTGCCCTTTTGTCTCTGTCACATTTATAGATTTTGCCTTAACTACTCAAACAAACTGGAGGTCTCAGCTACTTCCCACTATGCTGCCTGGAACAGCCCCAGGGATGGTAAGTAAAGAGTCCATATCACTTAGCCAGGCATCCCAGGAGTTTTTATCATTTTTGCCTTAAATGAAGTAAAATAAACTGGAGCCCTCATGCAAAACTTAAAGCCAGTGAAAAGGTTTAGATATGCTATCCTGTGTTTGTCTGTGTCTGTGTCTCTGTGTGTGTTTGTTTGTATCTGTGTTTGGGTGTCTGTGTCTGTGTTTTTATATGTCTGTGGGTGTATGTGTGTGTGTGCTCGTGTGTCTGTGTATGTACGTGTTTCTGTGTATATATGTGTATGTGTGTCTGCGTCTGAGTGTGTTTATACGTATGTTTGTGTATGTCTGCATGTTTGTCAGTGTGTTTATCTGTTTATGTATATGTGTGTAAGTGAATGTGTGTGTATTTGTGTTTGCATATATGTCAGTGTCTGTGTAGATATTTGTGTGTCCGTGTGTAGGTGTGTTTCTGTGTGATCATGTGCATCTGTATGTATGCATGTGTGTGTGTATATGTGTGTCTGTTTGTATGTCTGTGTGTATTTGTGTGTATATGTGTATGTTGTGTCTATGTATGTGTGTGTATACATGAGTGTATTTCCAAAAAGTGAGATATGTGCACTCTCAGGCTTTAACTCCAGAAGAAACTTTTTATACTAATCTTATATATAACTGGGGTGTGAGTATAACTGAGATATAGTTTACCATAGACAGCTCAAATGTTGCTCAGCCTTAATCAAAGAAGCATCTCTTCGGTGAACAGGAGTAAATACAGAAACTTATACCTGCATAAGATGTGAGAATAAGTGAAAGGTCAGCTTTTGTATGGATCCTTCAAGATTTAGCAAACACTGTGGAGGCAAAGAGAGGGATATAAAAGCTGGAAGATAGAGAGAAGAGTTCCAAATGCCAGCTTCTGGGCAAGACAGCCTTTGCAATTACAAGCTTAAAGAACTTCAGGTGCTTGTACTTGGTCTGCAAAAGAATGGGCCCATCAGTCATAGATGGAGGTGGGGTTCGGAGGGCCTACTCCTCACTGCTAAACTATTTGCTACTGATAGATTCAAGGAGAGAGGGAGTCATTGCCTTCAGTTTCTTTTGCACCAATGACCCCACCAGCTCTCAATTGATAGTTCCAATCCAAATGCTCTCCCAAATGTCCTTGGCTAAAGTTAATGAGTCACAAAACAAAACCAAAAGTCGTAACCCTGGGAAAGTGATTGGTAGAATTAGGGAAAGGAGTATTAGTGGAGGGAGGAAGGAAGAAGATAGGAGAGTGTGGGGAGATAATGCAACCAGAATACATTAAATATATGGAGGAAATTGTTAAATAAACTAAATTGATTGTAAAATGAAAATATGCATTATATTTGTGTATTATGTCATAATGAAACTTACTGTATAATTAATATATGCATATAAAAACTTAAAATATACAAGAATTTTCATAATAACTTTTTAGCATGCCTGAACTAGAAATAGTCTAGATTTCTCTGAATGGACAAATGTATAAACCAACTATAACACATCAATTCCACAATAATATTGCAGTCAATATTGCAAAGGGTTATGGCTGAGAGAGTAGAGTGCTTGCTTAGCAAGCATCGGGCCTAGATTCAGTCTCCATCATCCTCAAAAGAAGGAAATGATAATAAATGAAGCAAACTGGGTGAACTTCCAAGGATTTTTATAAGGAATGAAGACAGTCCTTTAGGGTTTACTTGAAATATTTAATTTCTATCATACTTTTTCTTTTAGATTTATTTATTTTTATGCATGAGTGTTTGCCTGCATATATATAGCACATATATTGTCTTAATTAGCATTACTATTGCTGTGATGAAACACCATGACCAAAAGCACCTTAGGAGGAAAGGGTTTATTTGGTTTACATATCCTGATTCCCACTGAGGGAAGCCAAGGCAGGTACTAAAACCTGGTGGGTACCTGGAGGCAGAATCTGATGCAGAGGCCATGGTAGAGTGCTACAGTAACTGGTTTGCTTTTCATGGCTTGCTCAGCCTGTTTTATTATAGAAATTAGAACCACCAGTCCACAGTGGTACTACCCGCAATGGGCTGGGTCCTCCCACATCAACTGCTTATTAAGAAAATGCCCCATAGATTTGCCCACAGTCTGATCCAATAGAAGCATTTTCTCAGTTGAAGTTCACTTCTCTCATATGGCTATAACTTAAAGTTGACATAAAACTAAACAGCATAAATGTATACCAAGCACATACCTGGTGCCCACAGAGGTCAGAAAAAAAAATGTCAGATTCCCCCAGAACCAAAATTAAAGATGTCTGTGAGCCACCATGTGGATGTTGGGAATTGAACTCATATCCTCTGCAAGGCCAATAAGTGCTCTTAACTGCTGAGTCAAATCCAGCGCCTTCCATTACATATGTAATAAAATTTTTGAAATGCAAACTGAGCAGTGATTGCCACAGCATGGCATGAGAAGAGTATACAAAGATAGCTGGTGCCCAAAGGCCACAGGAGGAATACTCGCATAGAACATTCCCTTATCTTGATTCTGTTGATAAGTGTGCAGACCTTCACATGTGATAACATGGCCGATAAATGTGCACAAACACATGTGCACCAATAAACACATAGGTGAATGAGTAAGTCTGAGTGAGATTTGCAGGTTGTATTAGTATGCATAGATATGAACAAGTAGGGAAGGGAAGTCTGTGTAGGGTTACACCTTGACTGGTGTCACTGTCCTGATTCGGAGATGGTGGTACTGTAGTATATATCCTATTTTTCCCAGATGTGATCAGAGGAGTAAACCATTAAAAAAAAAAGGATCTTTGTATATCATACCCAATAACTACGTGTGAATCTAAAATTGTCTTAATATGAATTTCAATGACAGTTATTAACCGAAAAAAAAATTTGAATATTTGAAGAGACATTTCAGCAGAAGCTTGAGGGTAAACCCATGCATGAAAAGATGCTTTTTAAGTGTATCCTTTGAGCAATGCAATTTACAGTCTAACAGAAACTGTGAGTACTGATGTGGATATAATTCCAAAAAGACAAACAGCAAAAAGTGAGGCAAGGGCATGTAGAAAATGTGGCTTTCATGAAATGTTAGCAGGGATGTAAAATGACCCCCCCCCAAATAGTTTGGCATTATTTTAAAAGCTCTCAAAACCATAACATATAATGCAATTTACCTCACATTTAGGTTTCTGTCCAAAGAAAATAGAAATAGGTTTCTATACAGACAAATACATACATACATACATACATACATACATACATACATACATACGTATGTATTCCAAATAATATTGACAACTAAAATGGCTTAAAAGTGGAAACAACTAAATGCCCATAAAAAGGTGAATGAATGAACAACACTAGATGTAAGCATACAATGGGAAACTATGAAGTAATGAAAATGATAGGGTGGGCTTTTTAGTGATGAAGTTCCTTTAGAATTACTTTTGTTCATAAAAGTAATCCTTCTATATTCCTCTTAGAGACTACTGTAAAAACTCATTGGTTCACCAAGCTGAACTTTGGAGCAATTGTTACTTTGGTTTATAATGGGTTCCTTTCTCTGGTGAACGGGGTGTGTGTTATTTGCCTAGGAAATATTTCTAAACAATTGATATCTCTATTTTTGTTTTAGCTATTTGGCATTCAAGAAAACCTGTCAAACATTAGCTATCAGGGTTGGACAGATGGCTCAGTCATCAAGGTGACTGCTGCAGAAACATGAGGACCTGAGTTTTCATGCCCAGAACCCAGAACCCAGTAAAGAGCTACACATGACAATATGTACCTATAATCTCAGCATTGGGGAGACAAAAAGGGGGTCCCTCGACTGCTGGTTAGCTAGTCTTCCAGAATGGGTGAGCTCCAGGTTCAGTGAGAGATCCTGTCCAAAACACTAGATGGAGAATGTCTGAGGAAGACACCCAGCATTGACCTCTGGTCTCCACACATACTGGTGTATATATACACACATGTTTACACATAGACACATAGACACAAACATTAGCTAGCAGGCAAAACACAGCTCATGCCTTTACAATAATTAAATAAGGACATTTTTCAATTGAATTCACAATGATATTCTCAATGGTGTATATGTACATAGCTACTATAATGGCCACATTTGCTTTTTCCAAACATCAGTTTTCTCATTTAGCTTCAGATTAAATAATTTTCTAGTTTTTCCCAAAAACTAGGTCTAACATTTTTCCTTCTGTTGAAAGGAAATTATTTGATTCTGCTAGTTTCCACTATTTTATTCCAGGTGTGGTACTAAGATCCTAATATGTAAAGAATAAAACATACCCCCCCATGACAAAATAATGGAAACATGTTACTTCATGACTGAAGTACCGTGGAGGGTAATGTAAAACCCAGCCTGATATTGATGGAGCTCATAGAAGGTTCTCTTCCATGTCTAGAATAAGGCTGAAGCAAAGAGAAGAATTAGCTTCACAAGAAGTGGCTCACTCAACTGGAGATGAAACTTTCGGCAAAGACTGCGTCTTAGTTACTATTCTATTGCTGAGAAGAGACATCATGGCCGAGACAATTCTTATAAAAAGAAAGCATTAAATTGGGGGCTTGCTTACGGTTTCAGAAGCTTAGCCCATGATCATCATGGCACTAGAGAAGTAGCTGAGAGCATTACATCCTGATCCACAGGCAGCAGGTAGAGGAAGACAGAATGGGCCTGACATGGGCTTTTCAGTGACACAGCTCCACCAACAAGGCCATGATACCTAAGGTATCACCTTCTAATCCTTCTCAAAACAGTCTGACTCCAAGGTGACAAAGAAGTTCAATATTTGAGTTTATGGGGCCATTCTTATTCAAACCACTGGAGCCTGAGTGCCAGGAAGAGGAGGCAGAAGAGGTCAGACAGATGGAGCTGATGCTTTCTTCTACACACATCTTTCCCAGGCACATTATTTCTACTCTCCCTCCCAGCTGTACCTCCAATGACACAAAATAGATTTGCTGGCAATTGGTTGAGAGGACCCTGAAACACTATATACATATGTACATGTATATACATATACATGCATCCATTAAGAAGGAGGAAGGAGAATTTGTCTACCATGCATGCAATGTAATAAGCTGCTCAAGGCTAAGGCATCAGGAATTTAAACAAAGAAAAAATCTAAGAACAATATAAGGCTGCCAAAATGTCCTCTGCTTGATACATGTTATTGAGCACCAAAAGGAAAATATTCATTGCACTAAGTGCTTTTAAGTACTGGGCAGATAGCCTATGACTTACCTTGGAATTCTATCCTAGTAAACCCACTGGAAGTTGAAAATATCATAAATTTAAAGTGCCATGCACTTAACCCACTGCACATTGTAGCTGAACCTAATTAACCTTAAACATACTCAGAATCTAGTTGAGCCATGTCATCTAGCAGAAAGCCCATGTTATCATGGAGGGTTGAATATCCCACATGGTTTAAAGAGTACAAAAAGCATAGTGTACTGGTTATCTGCCCCTGTGACAGTGGAAGCCATGTCTCTCTCTGCTGCTGGCCATCAGGAAAGAATGTCTTGTGACGTATCAGTAGCCCATGGAAACATCCAAATATGAATATGAAATATGAATGCTTTCATGCCATTGTAAAACTTGAAAGTTTTGAGTTGAGCCAGTACTAAAGCAGTAGCTGAGAGCTGATTAAGCTGATTAACAAGTTGCAGGCAGAGAGAGAACAAGACCAGGCCAGGAGTGGGCTTTTGAAACCTAAAAACCGACTCCCAATGAAACCCCCTCTGACATAGCCACATCTCCTAATCCTTCCTATATAGTCTACCAACTGGGGACCAAGCATTCAAACATATGAGTCTATGGGGGCCATTCTCACTTAAACCACCACGCTGGGGAAGAATCACAAGGAAAGAGTCTCCCAAACCTTCCTCTAGGACTTACAAAATCAGAATTATTACTGGTGTATAATTTCTAAAGCTTTCTATGATTATACGATTTACTGTGGTTTAAAATGATTTGCCAATTGCAATTGAAAATGTAGCAAATTAAAACTTATAAAAGGGTCAAGCTAAAGATATGTGGGAAGCCCAGGAAGTTATGGACTTGTGGGAAAGGGGCACACAGAATCTCACTAATGTATCTAGATTAATATTCTCATCATGTTCAAATTTGCACTGCAAGTCATAGCCATTGATTCTAAAAAAAATATTTTTTTAAATATAAGTGCTTCTGATACCTCTTAGCCATAAATGATGGTGTGGGTGGCAAGGCTAGCTACTTGAAACTCACTGAGGACAAGGATCCAGCACCTCTCACAATCTTAGTACATAGCAGCCTCTGCTGTGTGAACAGTGTCCACTCCTCCAAGAACAATTTGTCAGTCATAAAGGCATGTCTGTGCTGCCCTTAAAATCTGTGTGTGGAGAGAAATGCTGTGTCCTCCTCAGCAATGAAAATAAGAGGCTAAATGAGGCATTTATCTGGATTCCTTTTATTTTCATATTAAGGACAAGAAGGTTTTTAGGGCAGGGCACCATATTTCATTTGCTACATATATTCTCAGTTCTTAGAACACTGTTTGGAGTGCAAAAGGTACATAGGAAATGTATGATAAATAAATGATTTGCAATGCAAAACTGCTTTCCAGCTCCTAAATCTGGAATTGATCTCGCAGGGGCATGTAATTCCCTTGTTCCAGGTATGCACACATGGTCCCAGGAAAGTAGAGAAGAGGTATACAGTGAAAACAAAAGACAAGCATGTGTCATGAAGAAAATGCTTCAACAGAAGTACATGTGCAACGTCACTCTCTGGTCAGACAATGGTGCTCACCAGACTGGGCAGATGAGGACATGTCTGCCCAGAGCTAGACTCAATACATCAGTAGTTGTCATTTTCAACTGGTGCTCTTCGTCATGAAGGACAGTTTCTCTTCCAGGCTTTTTTCCCCCACTTTCAAGGTCACCGTCACTGAGATCTGCCAGTCAGTCTAGATCCTGGCATACTTGGCTTCTCAAAGTTAATTAGGTCCCCTAGCCCCACCTCCCCCAGAGTGTGAGCCCTGGCTGCACTCCGGATTCTTATCCCTAAGCCCTGGTGATGTTCTCTGAGGACAGCTACTTTTCCTGTCTCTCTGAGCCTGAGTCACACTCTCTGACCTTACGTCCCATGAACTGGCACTGAATTCCTGATGCCTGCCCTGCTGCAACTGAACTATTTGTGCCATTACCTTAAAGAACATTCCAGAAGGAGAACTGTGGAATAATCTGTGGCCTAAGTCCAGAATCAGAAATTGATTTGTACATATCAAAAATAAAACAAGAAATGAATGAATGGATCTCACGTAAAAACACTGAGTGGTTATATAAAATTGCACGTCTGTCTTCCGACAGTTCCTTTAAAATGCTTTAAAATGCCCTTCCTGAGCTCAAATGATGTCTGTTCCAGAAACTCAGTCAGCTGACCATAAACCTTAGCTGTGACAACTGTTCACACAGGCCTCTGCCCTGCCCTCATTACAGTCTGGATTCCATTGAGCCTTCACACCTAGGTAAGAGAGCTGGGGGAAGTTATTGTTTACACAGAGAACAAAGGAACAGGGGGGTGTGTACATTTGAAAGACCTTCTCTAAATCCAGTCTAGGACGGGTGCTGATCTGCAGCTTGGCCTAGAGAGGTGGATAGCAGCTAAGTATTGAGTTCACCCCATTAGCTATCACATGCACTGTTTCACTGTTTAATAGACTGGCTTGGTGGCATGTAGAAAGAAGTGAGAATGTGGCCCCAGGGCTGAGATTTTGTGGCTTTCAGTGTTTTATTCTTTTGCTCATACCCTCTTCATAACAACCTTCCTGCAACACACATGCACTTAAAAAGATGTGCAGCTATCTCTGTCTACAATGTACAGCTATTACAAGATAAAGTCATCTACAGATAGGCACAACAGACACATAAGCAATCCAATCACAAAATACCAGATATATAGGTGTGCACTAAAGCTGTAGATGTGTTTGAAGTGACAGGCTGAGTGCTTTTGTAAAACTAGAATAGAATATTTAAGCAAAGATGCAACTGTCTTCCTTGGCTAGAAACGATGTTTCCAGGGTATACACACCAACTTTGTTTTAAACAACTATGCAACTGTGAGACACTTTTGTTGTAACCCAATTTTTAAGTGAAGGGAGTATGAATATAAAAGAAAAGGGAAAGCGCTGACTAGTCTAAACCTTCTGAATAAATACTCTACGTGAAGCCGATCAACAAGGGCTTGAAATCACCCCCACTGAGGCCCACAAAAAACAGTGGGGGGTCAACTACCCAGACAGAGCTTTCATGGAGACACCTAAAGGCAGGTCTGCGAAACCTCCACTCTATCTCCAGGTGAAATCCTCTGAGTCCATCGCTGTCTTTTGCACCCCAGGGGGATAGAAAAAGTGGGCAATTAGGCTTGGGAATGACCTTAGGGTCTGGAGCCCTCCATTCTAGAGGAGCAGGTGACTTGACTTGGGATGGGAACAAGGACTTGGGCAAGTGCTGGCTCTGAGCCAGGCTTCTTCTCTCCTGCACCCGGCGCCACGCTAGGGCACAGTCCGCAGCTCCCGCCCAGCACCACTTTGCTCTGACGTCCGTCTCCAGAGCTCTGACGATCGCCCCCGCCCGCCACGCTTATATAGAGACTTTTCCCAATACTCCGATCGATCGCCTTGCCCCTCGCAGCCCTCGCCGGGCTTCCCATCGACCCCCTCCACTCACTCTGAGCCTCCCTCCCTCGCTGTCCCGCACAGCCGCACAGCGCGGGATCAGGGGGCGCCCGGACCCCCAGAGCAGCTCCGGGTGACGCCCAGGTAAGAGCCCAGAACAAGAGCTGTGGCCGCGCCCTCGGGGCCTGAGAGGAGGGACGGACTCTGCCTGGTGGGGATGCACCCCTCTGCTCAGCTGAAAGGCACTTGTGGCTCTCGGGCTGCCAGCGGCTGCAGACTCTCCGGGTTCGGGAGACCCGGGGGGCGGGGGGCCAGGGCAGCTGAGCGCCAGGGAGTTTGAGTGGAGGGGGAATTAGGTGGCTCTGCGCTCACAAAGGCGGAGCCCTCGGGTCCCAGCTCCCTTGTATCCGGGAGGTGAGGGCTTGCATCCAGTGCCTCACCACCCACTTGCAAAGCGCAGACTCCCACAGAAACTTGAGCGTGTGAACTGGGTGCAGGAAATAGCCCAGGTAGTGCGCGGAATGAAAGAACAAGAATTCCATAAGATGAATCTTTAATTTAGAACTTGACACCAGTCCCTCTTCGTTTCGCTCTTTGCTCTTCGTATCCGTGACTGTGGTTTAGACATTACCTTGTTTTAAATCCTTTTCTCATAGAGACCAGGAAGGGGTGGCCGGGGTAGGGGTTTGGGGTGGGGCATGATATGAACTAAGGACAAAGGAAGATTGACAGGGCCGAGGGTCATTCATTTAAACAACGAACACATACGTAGTAAATTAAACCACAGCTGATGCATTTTAAATAAATTTTCCTAGTACCACCCTGCCCCACTCCCAGCATATTGGGTTACTTTTGGACCTGTTTCCTGAAGTCGCCTGAAAGGATAAGTAGCGGATGAATAATGAACACACACACACACACACACACACACACACACACACACACACACACACGCATGTTTTTAGAGTATTCCTTTAGGATACATTTAAATTAATAAACACTTATGAAATATCGACTTAGTTTCAAAAGGCAAATAATCATCGCAAATGATCTCTTGACAAAAGGAGTTATAATACAAATCAGACTTAATTTTAACTTGAAAGAACTTATAAAATACAAAAATTATTATAATTGTATTTATGGTCATTCCTTTTTTTCCCCACCTGTTTCTTCAAAATTCAAAGCATTAACTTATTCAGTAGAAGCAGATCAGTGTAGTGGACACTTGTTGGCCATGACTATGACTAGTTTCACGGGAATTTCAATGCAGGCATTTTTTTTTTTTTTAAGGGATGTCTGGAGCCAGCTGCTTATTCTTGGCAGCCTGTGCAGGCATAGTGCTTGGCTGCTTAATAATGCATTGCTGTATTTTCTACAGAAGGCTTGATGAAGTAACCCACTGTGGAAGGACCTGCACATTACCTTAAATAAAAATGGCTTTCCATGTAGAAGGACTGGTGGCCATCATCCTGTTCTACCTCCTTATATTTCTGGTTGGAATATGGGCTGCCTGGAAAACCAAAAACAGCGGCAATGCAGAAGAACGCAGCGAAGCCATCATCGTCGGGGGTCGAGACATTGGTTTGCTGGTTGGTGGCTTTACCATGACAGGTAGGTGATCCCATGCTTGCTTCTCCTGCTGGCTTGTGCTCTGAGTGAGAAAGCAAACATTGCTCTTTGTCCTTTGGAGTTCTTTCAGTCCACGATGACTATAGTTTAAAGTAATTTTGTATTTAATTTCAAAGAAAAAAGTTTTAATCTCAATAGTACTTGGCGAGAAATGAATTTGACAATAAATCACTGGACTAAATACTAGTGAAACAAACAGTCTCTTAACTGGTCAGTGGGTGGGAACTGTGAAAACAAAGGGGTGCAGGAATGCAGAGTCATAGTCTTTCAAGTTGTGAATCTGTGGTTTAACGCCATGGTGTCTCAATGCATCCATTAATACGAGCATGGGGTTGTGACTGAGTTCTCTTAAACGATAAATGAATACTAACTAGTTAAACTTTTTAGCCTGGGTAAATTATTTTAGAGGTACTACAATTCCAATCTAGTTAATGCCTGTCAGATGCCTACCTTCTCACTTAATAACCCTTTTCCTTAAAGGAAGCAGCCTACAACACTAAAAGGAAGATTTCCTGGATCCTTGGTATAGAAAGGGAAAAGTCAGGGTGTGTCCCCAAAGAAATCCACAGGCCAGCATCTGCATTTCTCTTCCTTTATAATTTTCTTTGTGCTACGAGGGGCTTCCTTTGAACTCAGAGCGATTTCTTTGGTTTTTCATATTTGTCTTGGTCACTGAAAATAATTCAGAAAACAATATAAACTTATGTCTTGTAGATGATTGGTAACCCTTAGGTCTGAGCCTTGCTTAGTGAATATTTAACACCTGTGACATAATCTACTCTAGCTGGAACTCTTGACATCTCATTAGAAAAATATCTTACTAGAAATCATAACCAAATAGAATATCCATTTCTGTGCAGACGACTATTTAAAGACAGTTTACACTGTGTGTCATCTAGGGATATAACTATCCCATAAGGTGGTCTCCATGTTCTGAACGCTTTCATTTTGGATATGAAATCTACAGTATCCTACATGGATTGTAGATTTTTATCTGTCAAGTATTCCCTTTGTGAATTCAGGCATTCACTCAACAACTATAGACGATTCATGTGCTCTGTACAGCAGACCCTGTGAAAGGGTTTCAGAGTTAAGGGAATCTCCGGAGTTGATTAGTTAGCAAAGATCAGGGCCAAGCTGACTACATTCAAGATCTCTCCATGCTGTGCTGTGTGCAGCTCTCTCACTGGTGTACTATGTCTACTTAGAAAAGCACTTTGTTTCTAAAACATCATAAGAATAAATGAGCTGTTGAATGTCTAAGCATTTTATTCACTGCTGATTATTATACCATTCTACTATTCTGTAATAATCTATTTCATATAGTTACACAATGTTGCAGAATTTGTTCTTTCATCATATGCAATTTTTAAAAAATATGGCACACCATTAAAGTATGTGAAAATAGTCAAATGAGGCTGTTTCTTATAAAGTGTTATCATAGTCTAGCTAACATGTTAACAGTTCTTTCTCCAAGCTCAGAAGACTATTGATCAATATGACCACTCATTTAAAATTTGAACCATATTATTTAAGCCTCACCAGATTTCAGGCTGCTTGCATGCATTTCATAAGAAATAGAGAGTGAATAGGTAGATTCTTAAAAAATATATAGTTTAAAAGAATTCGTGTTCTTGCTCTCTATTTGACATAAATATATGCAAATGTGGGGAACAAATTATGGCTGAGAAATGACTAAACCAATAAAAAATGGCAAGACTTTAATTATGGTAAGTGACCAAGTTTCCAGTTCTATAGCACAATAAATGAAATCACTCAGGCACAGATTTGATTGTAGGAGAGGGACTGAGATGCCACACAGTGAAAAGCAATTGCTAACAAGCTTTGTGCTCCTAAGATCTTGGAGCCATCTTCATTCTGTGCCAAGGTATTGCTTTCAGCCATCTTAGCTTGAGGATGAAGTCTCACCTTGTAAACATAGATTTCTTCTGGTCCTTGTTGCATACTCCGTGTGCTGGACAGAGAAGAAAAAATTTAAAATGTCAGCAGGGTTTAGAATGAGAAGGTCAATGAATGGCAGCGCGTAGTTGTCTGCACACCAGGTGTGAAAGCTTGTGTGAAGATGGGAGAGGCGGCTATACATTCCCTGCTCCCTTCAGGATTTAGTACCTACATTTCACCTTACATGTGCTAAAATTTCTAATCAGGAAAGTCTTCTAAGTTAATGTTTTTTCTTTTATTTTTCAGATTTTAATACAATTATCCAATTATATCATTTCTCCTTTCCACTTTCCTCACTCCAAACAGTCCCGTGCCCCCTTCCTTGGTCTCTTTCAAATGCATGGCCTCTTTTTTGCTTTTTTCTTTAATTGTTGTTATACACACACACACACACACACACACTTAAGTAATGTTGATCCCAGCACATTCTTCTTTGCCTGTTGAATTAAAAGAGGAACAAATTCCGTCATGAAAACTGCCAATCACATCCTAGTGGTATAGACAAGCTTTCTATACATAGAGATGTATTCTTTTATGTTGCATTCTTAATGGGATGATTCAGTATCCTGTCTGATAAGAGTATTAAGAGCCTGGGACCTTCATCACCCCACATACATTGTGCAGATGGATCACTGTGAATCTTTCTGTTATACTCTTAGAAGTGCATAAACTACAAAACCTTAGAGGTCTGTTAACTTTGTTCTTTCCAGTAGGAGCAAAGTATTATGGGTCTGAGAAGCATTAGGGGAGGGTATTGGGGCTGAATATGATAAAAATTCATTATATGTAATTCTCAAAGAATTAATAAAATATTATAATAAAAAATGAATCAGATTTGTTATCATGGGGAAAAGTACTAGCTTGTCAGTCAGTTTTGGCTTGAGTTAGCTTAGGCAAAGTCATTTACAAAGGTGAGGCAAGGCCCAAAAGAGTCTTTTACAGATTTTTTACAAAGACTGGCTTCAGCAGTAAAGAGAATGGTCTCGGATTCAGAAGCTGGTAAGGCAATAATTGAATCTTTGGCCTTTGAGAATGCGAATGCAGCATGCAAAAGAATAATCAGGCCACATTGGAAATAACCAAGCATGGTGACACACCTTTAATCCCAGAAAGCCAGCCTTTAATCCCAGGGAGTGGTGGTAGAAAGCAAAAAGATATATAAGGCGTGAGGACGAGAAACTAGAAGATTTTGGCCTGGTTAAGCATTTGGCTAATTAAACATGTGGCTGGTTAAGCATTCAGGCTTTTGAGCAGTAATTCAGCTGAGACCCATTCCGGATGAGGACTCAGAGTCCTCCAGTCTGAGGAGACAAGACCAGCTGAGGATCCGGCGAGGTGAGATAGCTGTGGTTTGTTCTGTCTCTCTGATCTACCAGCATGGACCCCAATAACTCACCTCAGGTTTGATTTTATTAATAAGAACTTTGAAGATTCCTGCTACACTGTTTTCTTTGGGTCTTTAACTGCTTTCATTCAGTAATTGTGCTACAGAAGTTTTATATATCTGAAAAAAAAAACCCACATCTAACGGAATAGTTTATGGACACATGAAGCCAGTTGCCGCTGTGTTGGACAGTTAGGCTCGGGGCACAGCAGGTGAAGAGAGTGTTATGACCCCGCTGTTTGTTCCATTTCAGCCACCTGGGTTGGAGGAGGTTATATCAATGGGACAGCTGAAGCAGTTTATGGACCAGGCTGTGGTCTAGCATGGGCTCAGGCACCCATTGGCTATTCTCTGAGTCTGATTTTAGGTAAGTGGGTGTTGAGATCCCAGTGACTCATTCAGTACTCAGCATAAAGTACAAATAATAAGTCAAATGACGTGAACAACTATTGTAGAGAAAATTTCTAAGTAGCAATTACCAGAAATTGTTATGTAGCAACACTGATGCTTAGTCTCCTGATGGTGTGAAAACTTCTTTGATCTTGTGGCCACTAGAACAGTGAATTTCTTAAACAACTGCGATTTATTTTTTTCAAAAGAGAGTATGGATAGATCATTAAAACCTAATCAACCCCATTGCCCCTTTGTTCCTTTTGGTAAGTGAAACTATTTACAAGTTTGAATATTATATAAGAGAGTGCCTTATTTTGCTATACAAAAATGCTTTTATTGGATTTTGTCCTCATTCAAAGTATCTAAATGTTGGATTGCGTGACACAAATGCCTCAAAGTATTTTAATGCACACTGACCTGGTCCATGTCTTTCAATTCACATGCTTCATTCATGTTATCCAGTTGCCCATTGGACACAGCAGTGTTGGACGTACTGAGGAATTTACATTAGGTTGCTAAATATGTCTTGGTAGGACATGTAAAACAGGTTTCTTAGTGCATATGGATATCTTAAAGATTCACTTTCCTAGCGCGGGGGAACGAGGGAGATACATAGTAAAAAGGTATCTATTGCGACTTGTTTTCACAAGAGCTTGTTGGTTTCAGGCGGTCTGTTCTTCGCAAAACCTATGCGTTCCAAGGGATATGTGACCATGCTAGACCCATTTCAGCAGATCTACGGAAAGCGCATGGGCGGGCTGCTCTTCATCCCTGCACTGATGGGAGAGATGTTCTGGGCGGCAGCAATTTTCTCTGCGTTAGGTAAGGATTGAAGAAGATGGTCCTACTGGGGCTCCAATTCCTGAATGTAGAGTTTGCCTCTTAAAACAATCTTTAAAGTCCTGTCCAGATCCACATTTATTCTCATAAACTCTGAATAGAAATTCTATACTTAGGAAAACACGACTGTAGAGGTGAAACTAATCTCAGCTTCATTTGTCTTGAACATGATTCCCATCATTACAGTGTGGCAATGAGTTATAAAGGTGTCAGGAGTTGCTTTTGTATGACACTTAGATTTAGAACACAATTAAGCACAACTTAATTAAGTTAATTAAGCACAATTAAAAGGTACAGTTTGAACCAGAACTTTAAAAAAGAGAAATGTTCATGAGCCAAAAATTAAGAGGAATCCTTGGCCTTAAATAAATTTAATAAATTTGTTTACCTTTATTCCCCCCAGTAACTATTTTCACTTCTGTGAGCACACTTTATCTCTTCCTGTTTTCCCTTCTAATGACTGTCATGCTAAAACTGATAAAGGTAGGCAAAACTAAGTCCATTAAAGATTTTTAAAAGTAGTAATACTGTTCCATAAGATATTAAAAGCAGATACAAAACAATGTTAGAATCCCAACAGTAAATAACATTTGCAGAGAAATGGAACCTCATGGCCTGTGGACAGAACTGACAGGCATTCAAGCAGAGCCATCTAACTTGACATGTCAACAGAAATTTTTGTGGAAGTATAGTACTATGGTCAATTAATGGTAAAACTGAGGATGATAGAATACAGCAAGGATTCTCTCACAAGTTTAAGAGCTTTTTGTTTCACTTATGAAGTTTTCAGTCCCCCGCTTCTCTTCCCCGCTGTCTACTCTTAGAGATGCAGAGTTAGAGGTGAAAACAACCATGGCTGGTTGCTAAAATGTGAACAGCCTAAGGCTGTTGAGGCAACTGGAGATGCAAATGCGCTCGCTGGAGAAGCTGTGTGCTGCATTACTTGCATTCTGACAGTCTCACCTCAGCTCTCGGACCATTCTTAACTGCTCAGTCCCTCTCCTGGTTGTCAATCACCTTCCTCATCTCTGTCCACCTGTCCCTCTTCCCTGCCTCAGCCAGACCTCCTGACTGGAGTCAGTGCAGAGATCTCCCTCCTTGCAGTTCTGCTCTTCTCTGGTAGCCAGCTCTTTTGAAATTCAGGCTTCATCACCCTCTTTTCTTTTAAAAACAAAATTTTCAACAGAATCTATAGACATGACAGAGCCTTTGCTTCTTCCTCATAATGCCCCTCTACAATTTCTCCTCCACAATGGTGACCCTTCCATCTTGCCTCTGACAATTTACAAATCCAGTTGCCAGGGCTTTGGACTCTCTCCTGTGTTTTCAGTGGGACTATGGAAGATCTTCAGTCTCAATCCACTGCCTTTAGATCAAAGACAGGCCTATCCCAACCCACTGAGTGTGGAGCTAGTGAGCAGCTGCAGAGTTGAACCCCCACAGTCCTCTTCAATGGGCCAGGTGGCCACACCCAGGCACTCTCCTACACAGGATTACCATCTCTTCTCCAAATGAAAGGGAAAGGCTTAAGTCTACAGCCAGGTGCTAGGTGGTTAGAGCAAAAGGAAATTCCTTCTGTGTTACATATGCCAGACCGCAAATTTGTCTCCTGGTTCCAGTATTATCTTATGTAGCCTCTGTACTATCTGAGATTAGTTCACACCTACTTTGTCCTACAAAATAGTAATAGTGAGAAAAGGAAGACAGTTTGCTAGTTCATAAAATATACCAATAACTTGGTGAAAAATGTCACTCCTCTGTGCTGGACAACTTAAAGTCTAATGACATAATGTATAAAAAGAACAGTCCCCACAACCTCACTCTCATTAGCTGAGAAACAAGGGGCTTTTGTTTGCCACAGGTTTTGGCATTAGACATTTCAGGTTTAAGAACAGCCTACCTGCTGAGCTATGACAGGAAGGAGTGGGCTAAATAACAGAACACAAAATGCTCAGGCTGGCTGAATAGAGGTCCTGAACAACAGTCCTGAAAGGTGAATAGAAGTAATGAGCTGGAGTTTCTATAGCATTTTACAAATACAAAGCAACAGCAAATAAACTCTGTACTTAGATATAATTAGATAGATGTTTGTCTATGTCTGTATATATATGTATACACACACACACACACACACACACACACACACACACATATATATATATTTCAGGATGTATGAAAACATATAAACAGTCTCTCTGTATAGACACACATATGAAGTAACAAATACACACAGACATACACACACACACAAACACACACACACACACACACACACACACACACACACACACACACACATGCGCTATAAGCAACAAATATACATATGGTACTGCCCCAGGTAGAAATCTACATTCTAGCAGTGTATGTGCATTATAAAGTTATTGCCTCTGTTCTTTAGGTGTAATTGCTGGCTATATTTCAAAAGTAGTGTTTGTAAGACAATCTTGGGACACTAAGAACAAGTATAAATTCTATCTGTATTCATTTCCACCTCACTATGAATGGGCATGGGGAATGAAAACATAGGAGAATCTTTTCTCTATAATTACAATAAACATTTATTTAAGGTAATACAACTATCAAAGAGATCATTCTCACTGTATATACCAGGTGTAAGTAGCTCCACAGAACCCCTTGAGGAAGGTTGCATTCACGGGTTTCACCTACATCATCCCTTCTTTGTCTGGTCTTCTCTCACTTTTCTTTCCTAAATAACCTCTTCCAGACATGACCCAAGCTGTTAGTTTTCTGGCTGCGTTGTGTTCTTACCCTGCAAGGAATGTCACGAAACACGACAGAATCCGCTTATAGAGTTTATTAGAAACGAAGGATAGAAAGTGTGCAGGCCTTTGGGAGAGACACGTGCGTGGAGAAGGGGAGTGGGGAATATGGCGCCGGACTTTTAAAACCGGCTGGGGGCATGGCCAGGTCACGTCACTACTCTACGTGTGTACGTAGGGCACATGGTGGTACTGCGCACTTGCATCACCATGCAACGTCACAGGACTCTGATCACGCGAGACCCCTTGGCCCGGAACTTGATGGGTGGAGACTTCCGGGCCCACCGGTATCCTAGCTACGGGACGCTCTTGATGCGGAAGTGGCTGGACGGAAGTGTCCGCCCCGTAAATGGAACCGTGTTGTGGTATTCTAGCTACCGGACGCTCTTGATGCGGACATGGCTAGACGGAAGCGTCCGCCCAGTAAATGGAACCGCGTTGTGAACCCTTCACAAGCATTTATCCTTCTCATGTTTTATTTACTATATTAAGCAAGACTAGTGGCCTCATGGTACATTGCAGCAGTCATTGGATGGGTAACACTACATTGTGAAAGTTCTCTGGATCACGTGTCTTCTGCTACATCTTCTTCCTTTCTTATTGTGTCCTCTCATTTGACGTTAAATTGTTGAATCATACTCCACTGGGATACCAGCCAATACCAGTTAATACCAGTTAATATGAGCCTAGTGCTGCCAGGCTATGTCTGATTATATTTTGTTTGTTTGTTTGTTTGTTTTTTGAGACAGAGTTTCTCTGTGTAGTTTTGGTGCCTGTCCTGGATCTCACTCTGTAGACTAGGCTGGCCTCGAACTCACAGAGATTCGCCTGCCTCTGCCTCCTGAGTGCTGGGATTAAAGGGGTGCGCCACCACCTCCTCATCATAATTTTGAGTCAGGAATAAATTAAAACTGTCGATAACACCTTTGGATGCTTGAATAAAATGTGTGCTTATATTTCTAGTAGCTAAATCAATGATTTGTTTCATAACTTTACACCAACAGGTTGGTAGATGCAGTTTTTCTCACTACAATTAATGTAATCATATAGAAAATACTTTCAGGGAAAAAAAAATCAACCCAAATATAGTTGTAATAGAAAGTCAGATGACTGCTCTAAAGTCAATGAGTTGCAACAAAAGTAGCATCTCCAAAGACTAGTGCTGTGAACTTTGCCTGTGATTAAATTGCTTATAATTATGGCATTATAACTTGGAAATATTATGAAAGCATAAAACTTTACCAAAAGAATGACAGAGATTTGCAAAAAAAATTCCAACATGGAAAACGAACTTCAGAAAAAGAAAAAAACACCCTATTAAATGTCCATACAATATTTCCACCATTTGTTAAAAGCACTAATAAATAATTGACCTCTTTTGTACTTGAGTAATAGGTCTTTATTATATTGCTCGTTTTACTCAAGGAAATTGTTCTATTAACATAGTCAATTCTAAAAGTATTTTGTATTGCTGTTTTAGAACAGCCTGAGTTGCTCTTTAAATAATGCATGTTTCTCCCTGCTGGTTGGTATACACTATGAGCTTTCCTGTTAAGGAGTAGGAAGAGACAACAGTGTTCCAAACTGCCTATTCATAAAATTCTCAGTGGAAAGACAGGTACCAACAAACAATGCCATAAGGCAAGAAAACAAAAATATTGAAGATGAAAGCTGCTTAAACTATGATTTTTCTCTTTTTTATTTTAGATTTATTTATTTTGTATGTTTGAATATTTTGCCTGAATGTATATATGTGTACTGTGTGCCGATGAAGGTCAGAAGGTAAGGGTGTCAGATCTCCTGGACCTTTAATTATGGGTGGTTGCCAGCCACCATTTGGTTGCTGGGAACTGAGCCAGGGTCCTCTCAAGAGTCATGTGTGCTCTTAACCACTGATCCATCTCTCCAGTCCCTAAACTATGATTTTTCAAAGCCAAGACTCTCAGTATGTTCTAGGTAGAGTCCACACATTTACCAACTAAACAATTTAAAGAGATCTCTGAAGACTTTGAGAGAGAAAGAAATTGATAACTCCATTTACCCATTTTATTATTTTCCCCTATAAATTTGACTGAGTTCTTTGGTACCTTGTAGGGTTTGCCTGTTATTGTGGGCTAGCAGAAGGCAAAGTAGAAATAAGAATTGATTGTAAATTAGAGAAAGGGGTAGTCATGCCTCTCAGAAAGACTTTTTATGGATGTAAGGAAGTCTGCCGTACAGGTTTAATTAAGTCAGAATTTCATACAGTCAAAGCATTACAAGTTCTGAGAATGGAGTTGTATTTATCCATATTTCAAATTGTTCTATTGTCATGTGCTTTAGATATGTCTTACATAGATTATATAGCAAAACACCAACTTTAAGTGTATCCTGCTGTGTGTAGAGAGATACACTTAATTGACTAAGGCATACACATTTTAATACAGCAGTTCTTTTCCACTGATGTCATCCTGTACACCTTACAAGCCCCAGGGACATATCTGCTGTGACTTCACTTTGGAGGCAGAATCACATGTGTTCCTTGACCACTGAGATGCCTGGTCATTTTCTTCTAGGAGCCACCATCAGTGTGATCATTGATGTGGATGTGAATGCATCGGTCATAGTCTCTGCACTCATTGCCATTCTTTACACCCTAGTGGGTGGGCTCTACTCTGTGGCGTATACTGATGTTGTACAACTCTTCTGCATTTTTATAGGACTGGTAAGTGACATCACCCTCATATTTTATCTCCTTCCTCCCTCCCTCCCTCCTTCCTCTCTCTCTCTCTCTCTCTCTCTCTCTCTCTCTCTCTCTCTCTCTCCCTCCCTCCCTCCCTTCCTTCTCTCCTCCCTTTCTTCCTCCCTTCCTCCTTTCCTCCCTCCCTTCCTCCTTCTCTCCCTCCCTGTGTGCCTTATTTTCTGCTAAAAAATAATATTTATTATAACTCAGAAAAAAATCAGTGGATATATGATTTTCCATCATGAAAAATACACAGTAGATTTAATACTATTTGAAATACTAATTTTTTCTCTATGAGCTGGCTAAATCAAAAGCCCTGGTTATTTTTGTTAGTGTTTGACAGAAAGGTATGTAACTCTAACTGCTACAAATATCTGCGTCCTGCTTTCCACCCCTATTAGTTTGGATCAAATTTGCTAGTGACCCTCTTTGGTATTCAATGGCACCACTTTCTTTTCATGAACAAAATTAATCCAGTGGTAATGTGGACAAAATACTTCACCCCATCTTCTGTTAGTTACTACAGGGTGACTAGCAGGACATGGAAGCTATGGCAGGGATCTAAAAATGAGGGGCTTACTTACATAAGGGATTAGCAAGATTTACTCTTTCTGTTATTCCTAGATAAATCAGATCACACTCCTCTTATTAAGTAAAGAATACAATCACCATGAAGCATGAGTAATATCAGGACGACAGTGAAAGCACTCTGGGCATGTTAAATACATTCTAGTCTACTTTTGACACTTTGCATCCTCAAACCTTAAAATGCAAAATAACAGTTACATTTATGATAGTATACAAAACCTAATTCATATAGAAGAAGAATAAAAACAAATGTGTGTTCTTTCTATGGCATGGGCTGATATGGGTCCATGTGCACAGTCTCATTAAATACAAGTATCATGTCAAGCTGTCCT
The DNA here is from genome assembly GCF_004664715.2 of Peromyscus leucopus. NCBI lineage: Eukaryota > Metazoa > Chordata > Mammalia > Rodentia > Cricetidae > Peromyscus > Peromyscus leucopus. Next base: position 46,858,716 of record NC_051084.1, read on the forward strand.
TATGCAGAGCCACAGAGAAAGCATGTGTACTCACTTTCCCAATCAGGATCAAAATATTCCGATTTTCTTCTCTGTTATTTATTTTTCTTACAGTAAAAATCTCTACTATTTTAGTTTTTACCCTCCATGTTTGGAGATGAAAAGAATGACTCTCATAACTTCTTATTGCAACTTTGTATCATCAAAAACAATGTCCCAGAGGAATCCATTGACTACAATCTGACTTACACAGTAAATATTAATTCCCATCTAGTCACAAAACCTGCATTTCTCATTCATCTCCTAGACACTGTTTGTGTTTGTGAAAGTGCCATTCACACATTGTAAAATTAAATTTGAGAAAATTTAATTTGCTCAGGAATTCCCACTCCTTATTTTTAAATTGCCCAAATTAAGTGGATGTGCAGAATTCCGGTTTTTACTCAGCATCATTATAAATATCCATAAACAAAGCAGAGAACACAAAACCGGTTCTCCGGGAGTGTCAGAGGCGAGGTCAGTGCGGTGATGGCAGCTCTCATAATTGATGCACTTGTTATCTCAAGAAGCCCAACCCCAGGGGATGAATCTATCTACCAATGATATATATCCTGCCTCATTGCTTTGCATGAGACCAGAACGAAAGCCATACAGACTCATGAGTCAAGTGTGTTGGTGTAGGTGTGGAAGGGCAAACCTATGTAGGGATATATGGTTGGATTTTTTTGGGCCATAAGGCATAACTAAGGGGATAAGTTATGGGGGTTAACTATTTTTATTTCTTGGTTAAATAAGATCATGTCTTTTTATTTCTTGGTTAAATAAGATCGTGTGTGTGTGTGTGTGTGTGTGTGTGTGTGTGTGTGTGTGTGTGTGTTATTTAGTAAAGAATACTACATACTTATGGGTTTCTTAATTAAAGCACTATAGAATTATCTGCCTAAATAGTTTATTTTTCCAGCTTTAATTCCTATACAAGCCAGGCGGTGGTGGCGCACGCCTTTAATCCCAGCACTCGGGAGGCAGAGCCAGGCGGATCTCTGTGAGTTCGAGGCCAGCCTGGGCTACCAAGTGAGCTCCAGGAAAGGCGCAAAGCTACACAGAGAAACCCTGTCTCGAAAAACCAAAAAAAAAAAAAATTCCTATACAAGCATATATAATCAGTCTATACTTTAATCATACCTTCTCATACTGCATTATTCTGTGGGTTTTGTAATCATCCTTGGAGATCTGAAACCGAACACTTGGTTTGCTTAGTTTTCCCTTTCTAGCTTCTGTTCCCTGTTCTAACTCAGAGGCTGTTGACTCTACCTCCCTGTTCTTACTAACATCTTTCAGTTGCCAATGTCTCTGCTGGCCTTCAGACCTTTGTCAGGAGGTAGAAGAGACCACTTGTGGCACTCCTATTTGTTTATGTATTGAAACGCATTGTTAATATCTGTGACATTAGATCTAAATATTTGTCAAGCTTTAGAGAATGTCCTCGAGCTTCCAGTTACCTTGAGTCTATCTTTGTCTCTAATTTCCAGAAGTCACCCCTCTGCAAGCAAACCTTGTTGCCCAACAAATCTGAACACAAACACACACACACACACACTTACACACACCATATGTAAATGAGACTTTAATTGAGATATTTCCATTTAGGATATTTGACTTTACAATGGTCCAAAAGCCAAGCACAATTAAAAAAAAATCTATTTGAAGTTTGAAATTACATCTTTTCCTGCACTTGAAAAACTCAGCTCAACCCTCTCTGATTCTCAGCAGTGAGAGACAACTGTTGTTCCAAGTCCACCACACAATCACACAGGGAAACAACCAACATATTTCAGTGTTCTTTGTTGCTGAGCAGTAGTGTTCGGTAGGTCCTGTGGGTTAAAAGCATTTTTGGCTTACAGTGCTTTCATCCACATAGCCTGTTGTAAGTTGAATAGTGTCTGGCTGCTTCTTTTTGTCTCATTTCCCCCAATTCCTTCAGCTCTGTCCCTCTCTACCAATGTGTGGCACATCTTTCCATCACCTCTTTCCGTATCATATTAATGGATGTATATCCTTGACCAACTCACAGAAAACTAAAGTGTGTGTGTGTGTGTGTGTGTGTGTGTGATGAAATGCTTTTTTCCTTAAAGATTTAGCTGACTGCTTCTATGATTTATATGATCCAATATCATCAAACACATGAGTAGTTAATTTTTTTATCTAAACCCCCATTTCATAGCATTTTTTAGAGAACATAATTTTAGGTCCTTCTCTAAGAAAGAGAAACTATCAAACTGCACAAGCTCTGAGAAAGATGAACTAGAAACATGACTCATGCATATCCAGAACAGTTAAGCTCATAGCCAATGCTCCAATGTCACTCTTTGTTCTAGTGGATCAGTGTGCCCTTTGCCCTGTCACATCCTGCAGTCACCGACATTGGATTCACTGCTGTGCACACCAAATACCAGAGTCCCTGGCTGGGAACCATTGAACCAATTGAAGTCTACACCTGGCTTGATAATTTTCTGTTGTTGGTAAGTGACACTGTGATCTGAAAAAAATGTGGTCTAATTGTTCATAAAATCAAAGGCATGTTCAGGATTTTTCACATGTATACTTAAAGCTTCACCTGCTGATTCATGGCCGTATCTGAATTGACTTCTGTCTCACAAGGCTGGAACCTCATGTCTAGGCACTCAGTGCATGAGGTAAGTTTGGAACAACTAGGGAGTTGTTCCAAAAGAGGAGTCCTCAAGAGGTAGAGGTGGCTTAAAACACATAGAACCGTGGTGACAGCCCTATCAGAGAAGGGCGTAGAGGAAATCATGGCAGAGTGCAGGCTGAGGAAGGGGGAAGAACCATGCAAACTCCACCAGATTTTATGCCTCTGCTAACTAAGGAGACTATATATAAAAATAATACATGGCATCTGATTTTAAGGCAAGAAATTGGTTATTTCTTGTAACACAGTGAAGGAGAAATTGGTTATTTTTGTTTCTTCGTTAGAGAATGGATAATATTTTATGTATGCATTGTGTGACACTTTGCTGAGTATTAGCAGTTCCTCAACCCTCAGAGTGGGTGCATTTTTCCCAGTAAGAATTTCCCAATAAAAGGCAGGAAAACTTGGGGAAAAGTATGTTTCCAATGGTGGCTTCCCTCCTAAAAATTGTGAAGATAACCCCTTGGCTTTCTTTTTCTGGTGTGCTTTATATTTATAAATACAAAGAGTGAGATGTAAAGTGACACTGCCCACCAGTGTGTTTATAGTTACATGGAGATGATGAAAGGCAGAAGCTGGCATCTTGTTGACTATCAACCTTGTGCTGAGCTGGGAATTAAAGCAGAGCAATAGAATCTCCTGGTCCTTTCTCCCGTAACACATTGAAATTCTCATAAGACTCATCCATAAAACAAAACATTATATCCAGTTCTTAGACTCATGATCCCAATTATTTGACAAGTAGAAATTAAATAGCATACATTGAGTGGAAGGAGAAAGTATAGAAATAAGCTTTGCGTTGTCATCCTGATGATCTTCGATCTGCTTATTTTTCCACACATCTCTATTTTAACATGCTTCCTAAGTCCTGCCAATGGCATTGGAGGCCTTTCTCAGCCCCAGCATCCCTAATTGGCTCTACATTGCACCTAAAGCCTCACTACCTTGGTTTTTCATTGTCATTCTTCTACACACATTCTCCAAATTACCCCCTGTCTCCATCAATAGGGCTACCACAACCAAGTACCACTTACAGAAATCTATTTTTCCACACACTAGCAGTAGAGTCTGAGGTCAGGGAGCCAACATAGGTGGGTTCTGCCAAGGGTTCGCCTCAGGTTCTAGGATGCTAACATCTGACTGTGCCCTCCCATGGTGTAAAAAATAAGTGCATAATTTAAAGGTCACCAATCCCTTTTGGAATAACTCCCCTCTTATCATCTGATTATGTCCCCCAAAGCTCAATTCAGCTCCAAATACCATCAGATTGGGGTCAGGTTCTCAGCATGTAAACCTGTCTCTTTGAAAACATAGCCAGATTTTACTTTACTTAAAAACCAGGAATGTTCAGGATGGTTGTACCTAAAAGTGCATAAATTCATATCATTCATGGGCGTGGGAGATATTAATGACATACCAATGTATGGGTTTAAAGAAAGGAAAATGTTTTTGGAAGATAATATATTTGAGGAATGGAGTTATGGATTTTATAATTTATTTTTAACTATTTGTTTTTACTTTTGAATATGTGTGACCTGTACAGGAAGGGAAAGTACTCTGGATTCAGTATATCAGGAACTGTGCTTGGCAAGATGAAGTAAATATAAATAAGACAGCCACCCCAGAGTTAAATCCCTGAAGGAAAGACACAGGGCGACACAGCAAGCGCCTTCGTCTATTCCCTCATTTGTGTGCTACTTACTGAATACCAGCTTTCCATTCATCTGACGGCAGGAAAAGGATCAGTACTTCAGGGGACAGTCAACAATCTTCCAAGCTTCTCTCTGACCACTACTCATACACTGAACTCTACTAATATCACGTATGCAGTGGTCCCACAGCTGCCGGGGTATCATGATGATGTATGAGTGGTCCCACGGCTGCCTGGGCATTATAGTGATATATGCAGTGGTCCCACAGCTGCCTGGGTATCAGTGATATATGCAGTGATCCCACAGCTGCCTGGGTATCATGATGATGTGTGCATTGGTCTCACAGTACCTGAGTATCATGGTGTTTTTACTTTTTTTCATATTAACATCTCTTCAAGGGACTCTCATCTTCCTAAAGATCCAACTCAGATGTCATTTCTGCAGGCTTTCCTGATCGATATGTAGGCATCCACTTATCTCCTTCTCTCTCAACCCCCAAATAATTGTTTCTCAGTTTTGTTTCCATGCAGATGTCTTGTAGCCAATTATACTGCAGTTCATTGCCACCGATCTTTTTGATTTTGTGTCTTCAGTGAAAATTTCCAGCATACTTCTGGTGTATCTATGAACATTTGCCAATTGTTTACATACTCTGTGCTAACATATATGTCATTTAATTGAAAAACCACATCACAGTAAGATATTCAGTAAAAACGATTATAGACAAAAGTTCTGATACTCCCTTTAATGTGTCATTGAGCTTTGTGCCCACTCAATGTGTGCCACAGTGCATTGAATCTCCCAGAGAAGTGTGAAAACAGTGTCTTTCCATTCCACTCTCATGCCCACAACACGCTTAATGTCTGTAGACATTATTGGGTTACATGATTAGGATTTCATCACAGATCTTCAGAATTTCAATTCATTTAAAAAATTTTTATGATGGTTGAAATTTCCATCGCAGTATAAACTGAAGACTTCTGGGTAATTTTAAGGCACTAAGAGCAGATAAATTAAGGGGAAAAAACACTGTCTAGCATAGTCACAATGGGAAACAATGCAAGGAGTCCAGTGTTTAAAAAAAATTCACCATTGGCACGCCTTGACATTCTCTGGCTGTTTTAACAAGCTACCATTACGTGAATGGCTTAGAACCAACCAAAGTCCAGAATTGAGGCGATGGCAGGCTGTGTTTGGTGTGGGCTGGCCCTTCATAGAGAACACATTTTTGCTGTGTCCTTACATGGTAGAAAAGACAATTAACCTCCCTTCACTTTTTTATTGCTCTTTTGTTTTATTAACAAGGATACTAACTAGATTCATGCTGACTCCATTTTCATGATACAATGGATTCACCCAGAGGCAATAATGACACGGATTCCTTCAACCAGAAGACCAGAATTTAACCTGAGACATGTGGAAGTGGCCAAAACTTCACAACCCAGCAAGCACAGTGGTAGCAGTTGAGATTTGCCATCTGTGGAGTGTGTTCCATACTTCACAACTCTACTAAAACTACTCTAAATGCAGTTGATTGATGCTGTATTACAAAGCTCCTAAAAAAGAACCCTCTCCTTTGCCTCCTCCTTCATTTGACTTACTCTGAATCCCTGGGTTCTCATGCAGATGCTGGGTGGAATCCCTTGGCAAGCCTACTTCCAGAGGGTTCTCTCTTCATCCTCAGCCACCTACGCTCAGGTGCTGTCCTTCCTAGCAGCGTTTGGGTGCCTGGTGATGGCTCTACCTGCCATATGCATAGGAGCCATTGGAGCCTCCACAGGTAAGCCTCCTGCACCTTGTCACATTTTCAAGGTAGTGTCCCAAATCTCGAAAGGCAGTTCTTTCTATCTCACATCCCATTTTCCCCCACACAGTAAATTAATTATTTCTGCATAGCCCTACTATGCCTTTGTTACATCATTTACCAAATGGAATTCTAGTTCCATGATCTCTACTTGGTTTTTGTTGCTCACTCAATGATGAAACATTTGGAAACACTCAACTTTGGTGTATCAGTAACTCCTTTCTGTCAAACCGGAGATCAACTGTGATCCACACAGTATATAACCTGAGGATGGAGAGGGGCTTAAAAATACTACTCCATTTTTGGCTATTGCATGGTGCGTCTAACTACAAATGGTAAAAATGGACACTGAAAACTTTCTACAGACCCCTGGTGAAACAAAGAAAAGCAGAAATTGCAAGCCACTGGCTTAGGAGACAATCCTGATCACATTCGGTCTTCATGGACCATTGTGAACTTGAGATTTTAGCCTTCTATTTTCAATAGTTGGCTCACCAGGAGGAATATTTATTTTCCCTGCAGAAACTAAGCAGTAAATATATTGGTAAAGATAAACTAAATACTAAGACAACAGAAAAAGCAATATAAAATGTTTATTTCCCTGTTGGCTTCTATGAAACATTTATGAAATATTGTCTTTAATTTTCTTGAACTTAATCATTCCTGTCTCTCATGTTTCTCCCATGGTAGAAAAGGGAAGCAAGATTCCCTGTAAAGGCACTGGTCATGGCCAGGAGAGTTCTACCTTTGCATCTTAATCACCTCCCTACCTACTATCAATAACATCACCTTGAGGATTGGGGTTTCAAAGACCCAGGGGAGGGATAAACACAAGATCATAAAAGCATAATGACAGAGACTGAGATGTGTGATCAATAGAGCATTTTATGAACTACAGAACTATGTTACGGCTGTTTTAAGTGTGATTAGGAGGCAGTTTTCAGCATTGGGAATGAAAATATGTAATATTAACCCATATTGAGAAGCATTCTGCAAGTAGAGGTAACTAAAACTGATTTGAAAGAGTTCATCATCCACCCTGTTGTCTCTTATAAAAATAACATTTATTGAATTATTTTGGTTTATTTTGATTTTAATTTTTAAAACGGAAGTCATGATTTGTAGCATAATCTTCCCCCTCCATGTTCATACATGACATAAAACAATAACTAAATGATAAAAACATTGGCAAAGGTCCTCATCAGTGTCTGTTTCTGTAAAAAGAAACTATGGTTTGCTTCTGCCACCCACTCTGTGTGTGCATGCAGGTGTAAGCAGAATAACAAAAGCAGCATACAGCCTACTGTTTTCTTGGATTTGGTGTACATTCTTGGTAATGCTCTTTAATAACTCCCTCAGTTGCAGCATTAGCCCTATTAGAATATGGCCATGGCTTTAATGATGAGTATAATGGGAAGTGGGGGAATGGCAGCATCCAAGGAACCCACTACTGCTTGGTCCTGGCATTACAACATCAAGGAAGATCACCAAGTATCAAAGAAGCTAACTAATGTACATATCCATGTCCCTTGTCTTTGTCAACACAGCCTGCCACCAAACCAGACAACACAGGGACAATGAGATGGCCCAAGGGTAAAGGCACTTGACATTGAACTTGATAAACCAAGTTCCATCCTTAGAACCAATGGTAGAAGGAGCGAACTGACTTCTACAGATTGTCTTTTGACCTCCATACTAGTATGCTATAGCTGACTTGAGTGCTGTACATGCATGGTCACACATGTACACACACACACACACACACACACACACACACACACAAAAAAAAATAACAAAATGGAAGCAGTGTATTCAAATATAAACTGACATTTTTAAGTCATTTATTAGACCAAATTTAAAGACCTCCAAGAAACCTGAGCCTCATGAATGAAAAGAAGCTGCCCCCTTTCTCCTAAAGAAAACCCTCTGTAAGATAGAATTGCTTGGGAGAAAATTAACTCAAAGGCAGCTCCAAGGCTGTTACATTTTCTTCGGAGGCTGTTACAGTATCTTCAGGAAAAGAGTGAGCGGGGTGGGTGGTCTGGTTGGGGGGAATCTGCTGTGATCTCTGTGTGTGCACAGGTCCGTGGGCCTCACAGAATGAACTGTAGGCATTCATTCAGTTCTAAGTGGTCTAAAGGAAATGTTTGGTTTAGGAAAGTTTGTTTTCTATGATTCTAAGTATGTTCCACAGCACACAAAGAATATCTGTGTGCGAGGGCCCAGCAGGTGTGACTAAGCCTGAATGCTATCACACACACAGGAGCCAGGCAGATCAGACTCTTACATGACCAGCATATGGACTTCCCACCTCAGTAGATGACACAGAGACTCTCAGTTGTGATGGTTGTTTCTGCTCCACAGACTGGAACCAGACTGCATATGGGTTTCCAGATCCCAAGACCAAGGAGGAAGGAGACATGATTCTCCCGATTGTGCTGCAGTACCTCTGCCCTGTGTACATTTCCTTCTTTGGGCTGGGAGCTGTTTCTGCTGCTGTGATGTCCTCAGCTGACTCTTCCATCCTGTCTGCGAGCTCCATGTTTGCACGGAATATCTACCAGCTTTCCTTCAGACAAAATGTAAGACCAGCCTTCTAATCTGTCATTATTATTTTTTGTCATTACCACTGCATTTGCTGTTAATATATGTGTAATATATATATAATATAATATATATAAACATATATAATATATATATATATATATATATATATATATAAAACCATTGTAGGTTGAATTTCTATCAGCTGAAATGGCAAATTTGGAAAGTTCCAAAATCCCAAACATTTTGAAAATCAGCTAGATGTCACAAGTGGGAGGTCCCATACTATGAAACCTTGTTTCATTTACAAAATTACTAAACACAGTGTTACAAAATTACCTTCATCCCATACCTACAAGGTATATATGAAATGTAAATTGTTTTCTGTTTTAAACTTGACTTTCCTTCCTAATGCATCTCATTATGAGCATGCAAATATTACAAAATATAAAAATAAACCCCTCTGGATATAAAACACTTATGCTCTCAGGCATTTTGGATAAAGGATACTCAATCTATGTATACACATTGAGTCTATATTGCAATCCAGCCCTTATATTTGATTGAACACACATATTTAAATGTAGTGAATTTATTTATCCTGCAAATGAATCATAGTAATGCATGCTATTTTTTATTTTCACACTAAAGGGAACATATTCGTGTAACTATTTCATAAGAGATTGGCATTTTACCTTATCTTAAACTTCTTGTCTTTCTGGTGAAAGAAAATACAGCTTCAGAAATTTTAGAAAATCATTTAATCTGATTAAATATGCTAGGGTCCTAGAGAGTTCTGATAGCCATAAGTCATGGTGAGCTGCTTCACACTATTTTTGTAACAACTGCTGTGGTCTTTGAATTATGAAGGATACCTCTAACATACAGTAGCCTTTCAATTTGATTTTCTCTATAGAGCCAAATGGTTCTAGTACAGTTTGCTACTGTGGTCCTTAGGGGACAATGAATCCCTCTCATGAGTGTTTCTCTATCATATAAAGCTTGGCCTCTCACCGGGTTTTTTAGGTCATAGTCAGCAAAATAAGTCCACTGAAGCCAATGAGATGGCTCAGTAGGGAAAATATGCTTGCCACCAAGCTTGGTGACCCAAGTTCTATCCCTGGAACCCACATAGTCAGAACTGACTCTTGTAAATTATCTTCTGACCTTCTCACAGGCACCATAGCATGTGCCTTTACACACACGTGTTTACATACAAATGCAATTTAGAAAAAAAATGGCCCATTGATGTTTTACCAAGGGAATTCCCTAGAAATACCTGGTTTAAGGCACCAAAAAAAGTAGTTATCTTTAAAAATGGCAGGACTCCTACAAAAGACAAGCCTTAAAGATGTTCATACTCCCAGTGCCTCATGTGGATAAGTGAGATCTTACTTTGCCATAGTTTATGTGTGACATCTGACCTTAGGTCATCTCAGTTTGTGCCCGTCCATTCAGAGAAAGGCTCCATAGTCTCCCTTCATTCATATGGTACAAGAAGCCCTCATACCCAAGTGTCATAGGTTACACCAGCTTTGAACATGGGGCACTGCATAAGATCAGTTTTTAAAGCGTAGACATTTATCCTGTTCATCACTTAAAGAGCTAGCACATTGTTTGCAAAGCTGACCCTGCACTGATTCCTCACAGGCATCAGACAAAGAAATTGTGTGGGTCATGAGGATCACGGTGTTTGTGTTTGGAGCATCTGCAACAGCCATGGCCTTGCTGACGAAGACGGTGTATGGGCTCTGGTACCTGAGCTCTGACCTTGTCTACATCATCATCTTCCCACAGCTGCTCTGTGTCCTCTTCATCAAAGGAACCAACACTTACGGGGCTGTTGCAGGTTACATTTTTGGACTTTTCCTGAGAATTACTGGAGGAGAGCCATATCTGTACTTGCAGCCCCTAATCTTCTACCCTGGCTATTACTCTGACAAGAATGGTATATACAATCAGAGATTCCCCTTTAAAACTCTCTCCATGGTTACCTCATTCTTGACCAACATTTGCATTTCTTATCTAGCCAAATATCTATTTGAAAGTGGAACCTTGCCTCCGAAACTAGATGTATTCGATGCCGTCGTCTCGAGGCACAGTGAAGAGAACATGGACAAGACTATTCTAGTCAGAAATGAGAACATCAAATTAAATGAACTTGCACCTGTGAAGCCTCGACAGAGCCTAACTCTCAGCTCAACTTTCACCAATAAAGAGGCCCTCCTTGATGTTGATTCTAGTCCAGAGGGATCTGGAACTGAAGATAACTTACAATGACCCCATCTAAATCATACGGAACAGAACGTTGCTGTAGGATAGTCCTGGAAAGAAGGTTTGGAGCATATCTAACACATATTAAAATATAAATCTTTAGAGGGGGAATATTTTCAGGAATAAAGAAGTTATAATGGACGAGTTCAGAAAAAAAATAACAATTGCACAGTGAGAAGGAAGTGTGAAAGTAACAGCTTTGTTTCTCATCACAGCACTTTTAGTTTTAAATAGCTTTGTCAAGCATATAAAAGTGAGTAAAGCCCCAGCCAAAGAAAATGGCCAAATATTACTTATCTTTATTATGGAAAGAGGAAGTATTTATTAATGAGCCCATGGAAAGGAGACTGAATGGTTCTGATCATCTTTGCTGGCTAAGACAGCTCTGGACATCAGTTTAATTGCTACAATGCATAGGCTGCATTGATTTGCAACCACTGCTGTAAACGATGCAGTGAGTTAATCAATTTACTCCTCTCCATGTGTGGATTGGCCTGCTCTTCCATGATTTGAATGTGACTTTTGCTCGATTTTCAGTGTGCACTCTCTTACTTACCCTTTCTTGCTCTTCTGCATGAACACACACACACACACACACACACACACACACACACACACACACTCTCTCTCTCCATCCATCCTTCCATCCAACCATCCCTCCCTCTCTCTGTCCCCTTCTCCATGTTTCTCTCTCCCTCTCTCCCCTCACTCTTCCCAAACTCTCCCTCTCTTTCTCTCTTCTGATTTTATTTTTGTGTGGTGCTGGAGATCTAACACAACAGGACCTTGCACATGCTAGGTAAGGGCTTGCCTACTGAGCTACACACCCAGCTCCACAATTTGTTGTATTTTTTTCCAGTGAGGCCATATATTATTCTAAGCACAAGCAACACAAACATAATTTATTTAATAGAGACATTTTTATGTATAAATGATGGAAAATAGAGTCCATGTTGGGATGGGGAAAAAAAGCACTGAACTCTTTGATGACGTCCACAATTGCCATATGCTCAAAGAAAAATGCCCGAAGCAAAGCATGGAAGGTTATTGGGCAGCATTACAGCAATAAGTCTAGAAGAAAAATAAGAAAAGGGAAGAGGAAAAACATATTTCTATATCCAGCTCTAGTATATAAAGTATTGTCATTCCTTACAAATATAGTGTCTTGGCTTATTTTCCAAGTCAGTACTGGAGACAAAGTTGAGCCATATGTAAAGAAAGGCCATTGTCTAACACCTGTTGCAGGTGATGATTACTGCAACAGCTTGCATTCACTGCGTATTTATTACCAGCCGTTCCCAAACAACTCACAGAGAGACTGGACAACAAACCCCACTCATTTCTGGACATTCATTAATAGAATAGTTTAGTGTTAAGGATCTACTCCAGCCCTTTTACACATAAGCCACTTTTAGGGGCTGGAAAGATCCCCACAAGTGTATATACTGAATTTCAAAATGTGATAGAAACCAAAAAAGTAAAAACAAATCCTAAAGAGAAGAAGCCATCATTTTAATATCTGGTGTGCACATGACTTTCAAGAGGTCAATGGTTAAATGTAATTTTGTTCCTGTTTGTAGTATTCAGCATTAAGTACAAACCTTGTGCTCCAAGCCCTAGAACTCTTGTCTATAGTTTACCATTGAAACTGTCTCAAATCATGAATAGGCAGACCTCCTTTGTTTAAAACATGTGGCTTAAAATCCCAGTGTGATGTTCAAAATGTGAAGTTTAATGATTTTAGATATTGGAATGTTCTCTTTTTTTTTTGTTATCTCAATACTTGAGCCTCTTCAGTGAATCATGTATACGCTTAAGGAATAGAGAATTCCCTCATCCACCAGTCTTGTACTTGCAAGTATGGAGTCTGAGATTCTCAGTGTGGGGTGAGAAAAGAGTCAAGGAAAACACAGACAAAAAAAGATAAAACAGCATAAAAAGGAATTAAGGAAAGGGATGAAATTTCTGGTGAATATGGTATCTCAGACCCACCAGGTCTCCCATCACAGACAAAAGAGTGAATTTTGCCCACATTATCATCACATGTCCTCCCTCAGATGGCTGAGGTATGTGCTTCCATTATGCATATCAACAATCCTCACTCATACTGTAGAGTCCACAGCGAAGTAGGCTCTTTTCACGGACATTACATTGTAATGTTCATAGTCAACAATTGTCCAAATAACCTTATTTAATTACAGTGAATAAATAATATTACTGGTAATTAGGAGAGAAACATTTGCCTTACCTCAGAATGCTAAAGCTAAATAGAGCATAAACTAATAAACAGTATATTTTTGTTTTGTTTTTGAAGCACTAGTACACACTATCAAAACAGTTATCAAAAATCACATGCCCATTAAATTTGCTAAAGAGAAGTAAGATGATATTTAAAGTATTAAAATACCAAAAGGTGGAATGAAGAATCCCAAGACATTCATCATATACTCTGGCATGAGTTCTCCCTGATTTCCAAGCAAGGGAATAAGCTTCAAGTTGTCGAAGGTCTGCTCTGTTTTGGCATGGAAACATCTGTAAGTTATTTCAGACTCATGAGTTGATCTCATTTTCAAATCCATCCCCAGTGAAATCAAAATAGCCCAGGTGTTTCACTCTCACTTGGGAGGTAATAACCTTACATAGCAATGGAACAAGATAGGAGTTTCACTTCCACACTTTACCAATAATTGCACCATATTTATTAGGTAAATTGTATTCCCCACCACATGTTCAGAACATCAAGCTTGTAGCTGGAGTGATATTTCAACAAGCTGTCAAATGCTCAGTGCCAAATCCAACTTCATTGCTACACTTAAAGTAATGAATTTTATGTGACTATCATATGAATGTAAGCTTGAAATGAGTGGATTTAATATAATGTGTATAGAAATTTTTATTTGTAAATAATGAATTAGCATTATATTTTAAACATTAAATCATCATTTTCCTTTTTATCCTTCTACAAAATTTACTCTGATATCATGTATAATTTATTCTAAGTTTGCCATAATGTATGTTTGCTACTGCATAGACAAATGCATATAATGGTTCCAAAACCTATATTTTTATCTGTCAAAATATTATACAGAATTATACTCAAAATAAGTAGATTTGCAAGTGTATATGTATGTGTTTAAATGTAATGATATTGTATTAAATTATGCTATTGTAATTCAGCATATCATGTCTATATTTGATGTTTTGGGGGCCTCTTTTTAGATATAAATGGTGCTTAAAGACAATTACACATTGAAAGTGAAATAAACAATGTATAGAAAGATATCTAAATGTCAAGTGGGAAAACTGCAACTTGTAAAGTCTTGGGGCAACCTATACATCTTACCTCATAACAAGATTCATATTTTCTCAGATTAAACATTATATACAGGCCCTTCCTTTGAATTAAATAAATCAACAAACTGTCCATTCCATAAATATAAAAACACATATCTTAAAAAACAAGGCTGCCTGATCACTGTTGATGCAGGACATACAAACACAATGACAAACTGGTTCTCAGTATGCTCCAAGGACAGTTTCCTGTTTCTTGTCTAACATTTTCAGGGAGTCTTTAAAATCGAAATTGTATGTAGCCTCAGAAGAACTTTGACCTGTTAGGTTTTAAACATAAGTATTACATCTGTAGACACATAAAAGGAGGAGGAAGTTTATGGAAGAATGAAGTGTCTGACATGGAAATATGGTGAATATCATATTCATCATCATTAGATGATATTCTTCCATATGTCCATAATTGGTATACAATTCTGCTTTATCTCAAACATGCTACAATTGGGAATTATTACAAATGGAAATCCTGAAAGCATAAAAGCATAGTCAAACTAGTATCACAGGCCTGAAATCCCACCTTTTCAGGACTAAATTAGAAATACAAGGCCTGCCCAGGCTTCAGAGTGAGCCTAAGGCCACCCTGGGCAATTTAGTGAGTTGTTCTCAACATTCCTAATGCTGTGACCCTTTAACAGTTCCTCGTGTTGTGGTGACCCTCAACTGTAAAATTATTTTCATTACTACTTCATAATTATATTTTTGCTACTGTGATGAGTCATAATGTAAATATGTTTTCTGGTGGTCTTGTTTTATTATTACAAGTGTTTGCTCAATAGCTCAGGCTTGTTACTAGGTAACGCTTACATTTAAGTTAACCCATATTTCTATCTATGCTTTGCCACATGGTTTGGTACCTTTTCTCAGTACAGTACACCTATCTTCTCTCTGCATCTGCTGGCAGCTCCCCAGATCTACTCTTCTTTCTCCCAGAGTTCTTAGTTTGGCTCTCCCACCTAACTTTATCCTGTTCAGATATTGGCCAGTCAGCTTCTTTATTAAACCAACCACAGTGACGCATATTCACACAGTGTAAAGGAGTATTCCACATTTCCCACTTTTTCTCTAATTAAAAAAGCAAGTTTTAACTTTAACATAGTAAAATTATATACAACCAAAACAGTTAATAAGTAAGAATTACAGTGATAATACTAGTCCATTTGTGTTGGGCAAAACTAGAGAAAATATTCTACTATCTATTTTATCTTTGTGAATCTGAAGTTTTATACCTAATTTAGCTCTTATAACTAAGGAAAACTTTAAATCTAATTATTTAGTCTTTAACTCCAACAAAGACCCCAGAAGGGTGAAATATTATCTAATGATGAGAACATCTGGCTACCTGGACAGTCACCCTAAGTTCTTCTGTAATGTTGGGGCATCCATCTCTGGCCTACAGGCCTAGTATATCTGACAGACTTTTTTTGAGAAGCAGGGAATTTTGAAGGACTGTCCTACCTTCTCTTGGCAAGTTCTGGGATTTGCTTTCTTTTGAGTCCTGCTGGTCCAGTTTGGACAGTATACTGTCAGCAGTTGAGGCAAGGGCAGTTTTTTGTCCAAATGGCTGGACTTTACTATAAGGAAAGCAAACTCCATATGGAGTTTCTTTGATGCCCATTATCTTCTCTGAAGAAAATTGGTGCTGTCATGAGCAGACTTGTATCGCTGTCATGAAAAGCCTTATGTTTTTAAACATATTAAGTGCCATATTCTGTAGGTCTTTGAAGTGTTTGAAGACCATCTACCTATCTAAATACATCTGTTTAACCTTGAGAAAATACCTAAAAGCAACCCCGAGAAAGGGTCATTTGATCCTCAAAGGAGTCGTGACTCACAGATTGAGAACTGCTGATCTACAAGAGGAGGATTTTTAAAAAACTGGCTGGGGATATAGTTCAGTGGGTAGCATGCTTGCCTAGCCTGTGTGAAATCCCAGGTTTAATCACTATTATTGGGGATGGCAGTGGAAATTCTAAAGAAACCTAGGAAGCTAGAGGAAAATGATACCCCTCCCAAGAGTGTACCATCAGCAAATGAAGTCCCACACAGTGCAGCGAAAATAGCCATGCTGTCTTATGTTATTCGTAGTCTCTCAAATAAGATTCAGATTCAACAAAATAAATAATAAATCATGATGATTCTGTTTTGATTTTTAGTTGGAAAACTATAGTGACCTATGTTTAAAAATTACCATGTTGTGTGTCTTGGAGCCAAGCTTGAGTGTTGATTTAACCATTTGTTATCTGAAAGCAATAAAACACATAAACCAAGGAGGATTTGGATTTAAAGACAGAATTTGGAGTAGAGGGTACAGCAAAAGAAGTAACTGCAAACAGGCTTTAATAGCACAGGATGCAGCTGAATTAACCCATCGGAAAGAAGATCTAGGAATCATGCTTATTGTCACAGGAAGATTTTAGAATTATCAAAACTATAGAGGTCTGTTTCAGCTATGCAGTACTTTTGATTTGAACACCTTTGTGCTCTAGAAGGCTCACTCTAGTTTGGTTATATCCTATTCGGCTGGGTACAGCATAACTTGATAGCAGCTAAGGCTGGCATGACAGAGGAAGGCACATGTATTGACAGCTGTATGTCCTTTACCACTTAAACACTTGTGTGGGTCTCAGTCTTGTTGATAAGGATGGCATGTACCTCTTATTAGTAAGCTATAAGATATATACAAGTTCATATGGTAGGCAGGAAGATATAGAACCATAAACTCTGTTCTCCATGTGACAAAATGTGACTTCTAGCTACTTTATCATCATTGTCATTATGGAATCTACATAATGGATGAAGACGCTAAAGTCCTGTTTTAGTGTGCACTGTCTTACAGATCATAGTTGCTTCACAGACACAGATGAACAGAGTTTTCAGGCTGCCCCATGTGCACACAAATTGAACTCTATGTATAACAATGACCTTAACTAAGAAGGCTGAATTTACCTCACTGTGTATGTTGGATTTTTGATAAATACTATCTGCCAAGCCAAGAGTACTTTAGGTGCAAAGGAAGAAATAAAAACTGAAAAAGGCCTTTGGAGCCTTGGAAATGGCAGTGAAAAGGTTTAGCTTAGTTGCCATATGTGCTGCTGATTATTTGAATGAGAGCATATAATGTTTTAAACTTTCTTTTTTATTTGGGACATGGGTCTCACATAGCCCAGGCTGACCTCAAATTCACTATGTAGCTAAGGATGACCTCATGCTTCTACCTTCCAAGTACTAGGATTATAGGTATGCATCACCATATCCTACTTAAAGAATCTTACAGAGTTGTAAAAGTGCTATGATATTGATATTGTAAAATTTAAAATTTGGTAACTAACTAGCCAAATCTGGCCTTTAAAAAGCACATGAGTGACAGGGAGGGGTGGGACCAAGTGCTAATGGCAACCAAACAATATTACTTGAAATTAAAAAAAATAACATCAAGAAAATATTGCAAATTGTCTAATTCTATGTAGGTTAAAATGTCCCAGACATAGATAGCCATCGGCATCAACTGTGAGCTGTGACTAAGTGCAGCAAACAATGGGGGCTGAGCCAATGAGAGAATGTTGCTGTGCTAAGCCATTTGTTTGTGTTCACAGAGCCACAGCGCACAGTGGATACCATGTGTCTGAATCAACGTCAAGTTCACATTCAGCCCTTAGGAGAAACCTAACCTATATAGGGTCCATTTTACAGCAGAGTTCTTGTCATTTTACTCCAACTCACATAGTTAAATGTTTAGCAAAGATTTTTCCCACATTTTACTTTTTGGAGAGAACACCAAAATATCCAGAATGTTCACTTGTAAAACTGGAGATTTAAGAATGTATCAGGAAGGGAAAAGCACAGTTGGGACCCTCTCATCTTTTTTAAAAACTTTTATTTATTCTTTTGTGTCTTTCGTATCATACCTCCCGATCCCACCCATCTCCCTCTTCCCTTCCCCTCCAAAAATAAAACTAAATAAAATTTAAGAGAAAAAAAAAAAACGTGAAAAAAAGGAAGAAGGGGAAAAATCTCATCATGGAAGCTGCAATGTGACACAGAGTCACACAGTATACCCCTTTATCCATACATATTCACTTTGCCAGTTGTGGTAGCACACGCTGGTAGGATTTACAGAAGGAGGTAGAAGCAGGGGTACCACAAATTTGAGGCCAGTCAAGACTCTCTCAACTTTGACCTAACCTCTTACTCATTTTTTGTCTATTATATGCAAAACAATTCTGATATCACAGTTATTCAGAAACATGGCTACTCAAGAGAAAAAACTAAAATCCATAATCTGAATGAATTCTACTTCCTAATTCAAGCTTTAAAAGTTAAAAGCTTTAAAAGTTAAAAGCTTTAAAAAACAATATCCAATATGAAAGCAGGTTTTATCAGTCACCTGACTAACACACTAGCAAATTCTGAAGAGACTAATTCTGTTATTTTATCTCCTGTGTTAGGAGATATTGCTCTCAGTTCTACTTTGTCTCTCAACTACTTGATATTGATGGTGAATTGATGTATCTTGATTTCAAATCATTTTCTGTAAATGTTATAAATAATCTTTAAGATGTTTCTGACTTGAAATTTAACAAATGCACTGATCAATATCTCTCCATGTCTGCCCAGACACACATTGTTATTCATACTGGAACAAATTGAATTATTCTGAAATCTCACATTGACTATTGCTATGATTTGAAGTGTTCTCATGCTCATCCCCTTTATAAGTAAGGATCCATTACTCCACCTTGGAGAAGAGGGGGACATCACTAGGAAAATAAAACCTACCCCTTCTTTCCACACCCTACCCTCCCATCATTAGAGATGAATAGTCTATCTGTTTATGTGTTCAGACTATCTGCAGATGATAGCAACATATATCTAAGACTTTCCATAACCACACCTTCATCTTACCTAGTCAGTTTTCCAAAATGTAAAGTATTGAACAATTTGACATTATACAACTGGTGGTCTTTCCAGTTTGCTGGCATAGTCTAGTCAACTCTGAAACATTTGGCCCCCAGGCTAAATTGAACTAAGATTCACAAATCCTTGAAAAGCTACATCAGTTTCTATGTAAGTTTTTCTACTTATTTGTTCAACAGTTTTTATGAAATATCAGCCATGTGTTGTTCCAGGATCTGAAGATACACAAATAAATAGATACTTGTCTTCATGAAGTTTATATTTTTGTTAGGAGCAAAAAAATGTGGGCTAAGGAGAGAAGGACAGTGAGACAATAATAACAAGTTAAAATCCAGAAATGATAATTATTAATGAATAAAGTGTATGAGGCATCATAGATGATTATGTAGAAGGCAAAAGGCTACTTTGCATCAGATGAACTCTGGAGGCCCCAAGAAGCAGAACTTGAAATAGAACAGCAAAAATACCTTGGAAAGTGCAGAGAACAGTGAGTCAGTGGAGGACTGGGAAGAGGATGACCTCAGAAGAGGAACAGGAAGCTATGTCCTTAGAAATCCAATGGTCCAGACATTTCATGTTCTCGTTCTCGCAACCAGTTTCTTCTCTGTGCTGGTGAGCCCTAGGTACTAAAAATAGGAATCTCACAATAAATTTTTTGAGTTACCAAACCTTTTCTTAACTGCTGAATGTAACCTGTGATTATAATCAGGTTACAGCCTACTCCCAGGCTTACCACCATCTTTCTTGTTCAGTCATAATGTGGTCTTAGCTACTCCATGTGTCAGGTAGCAAAATTCGAGAAATTGCATGAAATGGTGGAATAAAGAAGAAGAAATTAAAACAGGAATCTTTATTGGAAACAGACATAAAAGGGATAAGAGATAAAGGAGCATCAGCTAAACTAGGGCATAGGCCTTGTGCAGGCAAAAGATAGAATGAAAACGAGAGACAAGAAGCAGATTCTCAAAAGAGAAAAAAAAGGAACAGGATGGCTCAGCTGGTCAAGGTGCTTGCTGCCAAGTCTGATGACCTGAGTTCAATCTCTGAGACCCACAGGGTGGAAGGAGAGAACCCACTCCCCTAAATTGTCCTTTGACCTCAACACATGCACCATAGCATGCGTGAGCCCTCACACTTACACAGGTAAACAGTCAAATAAATAAATGTAAGATTAAAAAGAAAACACCAGATCATCTATGAGGCTCAGCAGACTGATTTAAACCTATTGGGATGAGCATAGGAGCTGATGGAGAAGGCATATAGTTGTCCCTTGGTGTCTATGAGGAATTGGGTCTCAGGCTCCTTATGTTGACCATCTTATGTCTACAGAAATCCATCAGGCCTTTGTGTAAAATGTCATGATGTTTGCAGATAGCCTATGTATACTCTTTCTTAATTAGACCAGTTCCATATTACAACAGCCAATGCCAGGAAAATGCTATAGAAATAATTGCTACACTCTGATGTTTATGAAACAATGACAAAAGATCCTTCTTATTGAGTGCAGATAAAGTATTTCCATTCACAGTCAATTGAACTTGAAGAATCAGAGAGGTGACTACATTCAGTTTGAACTGCTTATGTTGGTTCCTTCCTGGTTGTAGACTCTAGTGACCATTAGGATCTGTGATTCATGTGCTTAAGGCCACTTGAGACTGCTTACTTATGAAATGAGTCTCGTTAAGGTTTCTATTGCTGTGATAAAACAGTATGGCCAAGGCAACTTTGGAAGGAAGGGGTTTGTTTAAGCTGACAACATTCAGGTCACACTTCATCACTCAGGGAAGTCAGGGCAGGAACTGGAACAAAGGGAATGAAGGAGTGTTGCCTATGGCCTTAGTCATTGTCACCTAAATCCTACAGACCTTATGCTGAGCTCTGAGCACTAAATGGCTTTTTCAGCCAGCCTGAAGTTCAAAAGTGTTTCCATACCCTCTCCCTAATTAATCTGTCACAGGGTTGCTCTAATTCTGGCACCAATTTCTGTCTAAGTCAGAGGGATTTTTTTTTTCTATGACAAAATACCATGACTAAAAGTGACTTGTGAAAGAAAGGTTTTGTTTTTGTTTGTTTGTTTGTTTTCCAGCTAATAGGTCTGCACCAAAGTCCATCACTGAGAAAAGTCAGGGCAGGAACTCAAACAGGGAAGGAATTGGAAGGCAGGCCACAGATAAGTGCTGCATACTGGTTTGATCCTTCTGGCTCACTAGTTTGCTTTCTTATAGACCCCAGGACCACCTTTCTAAGAATGTCCCCTTCCACAATGGACCGGGGCCTCTTCTTCCCCATCAACCATTAGTGAAGAAAATGTCCCACAGGCTTGCCTACATACCAAACTGGTGGGGCATTTTCTCAGTTGAAATTCCCTCTTCCCAAATGATTCTAGCTACCGACAAGTTGACAAAATGTCCAAGTAATCCACAGGAAGGGAGAGACACTAGAACACCCGAAAACTGGTAGTACAACAGAAACTGGTGTGCTGGTGTGCCATACTTTGACTGTAGTTATAGTCATTCATATTTTACATCTGCTCTGATCAGATAGGACTCAGGAAAAGACACCCCATCCTTAACTGTCTACTTCAAGTGGCTATTACAGATTTGTTCTCTGAGGACTCTGAATGCTACAACCATATTGGTAACCATTTGTCTGGCTATCTGATTGATCAAGAAGTATAATAAACTTCTCTCACATAGGACTCAGGAAAGGACTCCCCGTAGCTCACCCACCCACCCAAACACCTGTTACAGATTTGTTCTCTGAGGACTCTGAATGCTACAGTCATCTTCGTGGCCATTTGTCTAGGTATGTGATTGACGAAGAAGTATAACAAACTTCTCTCACATGGGACTCAGGGAAAGACCCCACCCCGACCCCTCACCCAAACACCAGTTACAGACTGGTTCTCTGAGGACTCTAAGCACTACAACAAGCTCTGTGACCATTTGTCTACCTATTTGATCTGACCCAGAGATGTAATAAAAGTTCTCTCACGTGGCTTAGAGTGCCAGATGACCACAGCCCACTTTAGAGTTCTGGTCTATGATGGGCAGTAGAAGATTACTGCCTACTCAATATTTCAGGTAAAATGAAACCCCACAGCTCTGCCACATTTCTAGGTCATAAATGCCAAGACATACAGGCTGTCTGAATTTTATATTTTATTCAAATATCGAAAAGGTTCAAACTATTTCTACCCCCATGACCTTTCCAAGGAGACACAGGAGGTGAGGAGACAATTGTCTTCCCTTCCATAAACAAATGAATCATTTTTCTTGGCTTTGCACTTGGGCTTGCTAGATCTGTACACCTCCCCAAGACTTTCAACAAGTCACGTTCCCTCTATGGCTACTCTATCTTGGGGATTCTTACAGTCAAACTGCAATAACTTTGTAATGTGCATATCTTTTGTTTTCCCATGGTTGAGGTGTCTTGGTTCAGATGCTACTCTTTAGGGTCCAGTCATACCAAGTGGTTACCAGTGATTCCCATTACCATCTATTTGATACTGCTGGAAGCTCTCCACTGCACCTTCTCTGTTGCTCTGACCAATAGTAAACCCTCTGGACCTTTCAATGACACATCATGTGATGCTTTTCCAGCACCATTAGTATCCCTATTTCTACAAGTTTGCCTCCCAGAAGGTTGTATTTCTTCACCCCTTCATAACATGGCAATTCTGACATTCCTACTTCTTTTAGTTAAGTCAAAATGTTTCCATGTTTCTAGCAGCCACTCCAGTGGTGAGCTTATACCATCTTCAAGGATGCTTTGCCAAATTGTGAAATTCTGTGTCTTGGGCATTATTTCCATATGAATGCTAAGGGGATGCAAAGACTAAGTCAATAAGATGCCAGCCATGCCCAATCATCAGCCAATATCATGAGTAAAGAGCAAGAAGTGGCTATGTGGTAGGAACAAACATATAAGTTCCTTCTTAGCCAGGCTAATATAAATACTACTGCCTAGTCTCATCTGTCTGTGAGAAAGAACTGAGTCCTGACATGACCTTACTCTCTGAGGGAACCATGAGCCACTATATGGCAAGTCTATTCAATTAGACCCTTCCACTCACAAAGAGAGTCTAATTCTTATTGTGATAAGACATAGACTCTGGCCATGTTCTGGCTTTCTTAGCAGCACCACCATACAATATCTCATTATAAAGCACAGTTCTGGTAATACTAGACCTCATCAACCTACTAAATGTTCCACTTTTCAACAGAGGAGATGTGAGAGTAGCCCATGACATGGGGTGCAGCCTGTCATAGTATAGAAGTGGGTTACTGGAAGGAGAGATGAAGAACACTTCAGATCATCACTTAACAGGGCATGTGATACTCTCTAGAACACAGTATATAACTAAGCCAAGTGATTTTATATTGTCTTGTGTCATGAGAGGCAAAAATGAATGGATCTGGGATGCAAGGGATGAGGAAGCAGGTGTGGGCCTAGTGACCATTCCTCCTACTGATGCAATGGTTGTCTATGCTCCTTATCCCTGAAGCTCTGAGCTCTACAGAGTGGGAAATCCCAGTTCCCAGAGCAGAAGCAAATCTGCAAGTGCATACAGCAGGAACCCTATTGGGAAAAAAAGCCACATTTGCTAGCTGAGCATTTTAGGCTCCTTTTCAGACACTCCATGAAAGGCAAAATCATCATTCCAACTGACATTATTGGCCCTGGTTGTCAAAAGGATATATATCTGGTGTCTTGTGGAAGCTGTCTAGTGCTCTTCATTCTCCCTTCTTTCCTTGTAAGGATACATGGGCAACAGTGGTGAACTAACCTGGTAAGGATGGATGGATGGTCCATATGTGAATAATATATTTACTAGCTAAGAGTGAAGGGAATATAGAATGGAAAGCAAAGAATAAGGGTTTTTCTAGCCCTTACATGGGGGCTGTGTTGGCATCTCCAGTTTATCTCATTCACTTCTCTCTTCAAAGATCGACTGGAACATTGAAAAATCATTTAAAACCATTAAGTAACTGCTGAGAAGATTGATTCATATTACTTTCCCATTACCTCAGTCATGACCTAACAGCATCTTAGATATCTAACAGTGTTAAACACAGGTAAAGTACTATTTATTTTTGTAAACAAATTGGAATTTCTTATTAAAATTTTAAGTTACTATAACGGATAGCTTGAAATGTTTCTTGTTGGAAAAAAATAACTTTTTATTAGTATTCATGAGGCATCCAAGGTAAGATAAGGCATCAAAAGCAAGATAAAGATTAGCACTTATGACTATCTTTTTTTTCACAAAATAACCAGAGATGAGTAATTAAAAACATATCATTATGCTGTAACACATTAAGATGATATGTAAACTCTAAGATGTCTATGACCATCAAAGTTAGTTTCAAAATGATAATTTAAAAATAATTAGATTATTCTCTTACATAGGTCTGGCTAAAATGAGGATTTTGAAAAACCTGTTTATTTTTAAAGAGGCAGTAGTGGTCAAAAATATTCTTAAAATGTTTGTATTTATATATACTCATATGCATATACAACATAGATGTAAGTTGTTCTCTTAATCTTTTCAATAAAGAGTTTAGTATCTGAGGGAGGGGAATTGTCTAATGGGAAATACATATTTAAAGTAAGAGTAATTGTTTCTTAAAGTTAATTTATACCCAGAGCAATAGGGACCATATTGTAAGACCAAAATTGGAATAAGGATCAAGGACATGACACCTTGACCACAATTGTATAATTATACATATCCTGTCCTTTAAAGCAGTTTTAAAACTTTTAAATTTAAAAATTCATATTATTTGTCTTGAAGAGATTTAGGACCATTACCCATCCTTATTTGTTTTACTCACATAGTCACACTTATTAAATATATGTTTTTGTCTTGTATCATGTTTCTCGAAATTTTAATTTTACTATGAACAGAATGAAGTTGGTATAAATTTAGCTTATATGAGCATTTACTTATATTCAATTTACTTATATTACATGATGGACAACAAACCATAATCACAAGTGTACAGATAGTATATATATATATATATATATATATATATATATATATATATATACATATATATATAAATATAATTACACATATGATATGTTTTTAATAAGCCAAGATTTTGAACTTGATTTTTGTTGGAATTATATTTTTATAATTTTCATTGTGAAAAGGAAACTTAATAGCAAAAATACCGCTAGATCTGGCAAGGATAAAAGTGGACACATGTGGGACAATAGAGTATTGAGGTGGGGGTGGTGAGACCATTTCATCTCAGTTAGAGGAAAATGAGCCTGGAGATATCAGGAAGAAATATCAGGCATCAAGACACAGCAGAGCCTGCCATCACAGCTCTTCACTGACAGCAACTTGTCTAGCATCAGGCAATTTATCCTTTGAGACTCCATTAGTGGTAACTGCTGGCTGAAGGGCCACACTTCTCAGCCTACCTTGAAGACTATGGAAGTCATTTGCACTCATCTCACTCCTATAAGGAACCACTTCCCATCTTCCTCTGTGGACTTTTTGACCAACCACACATGCCAGTGACATGATGCCCCCTTGCCGAGAATAAACATGGCACTGCCAAAGATCAGACCAAGCCTCTCTTTCTTTTTTCCTTCCACATCTCTACAGCTGTCTCCTTTTCTTAAAAAAAAAATCTAACATATGGTGCTCAAACCTGGAATGGGAAATCTGAGCCTTCCAGAAACCTCCATGCCTTTCATATGCTCCTCCGCCCTGGTCAGAGAGAGACAGGTAACAAAACTCTTAACAACCTTCTACTGGCCCTGGAGCTCCTTATCTCTGGAATTGTATAGGTTGGGATGTCCCTTATGTTTCAGGTACATTTGGCCATTTTTAGATGTAGAGGATTGTCCTAGTTAGGGTTTCTATTTGCTGAGAAGAGACACCATGACCATAGCAACTCTTTTAAATGAAGACATTTAATTTGGGTTGACTTACAGTTTCAGAGGATTAGTCCATTATCATTATGGTGGCGAATATGGTGGCTATGGATCTAGATAGGCAGCTGAGAGTTCCACATCTGGATCCACAGGCAGCAGGAGGAAAACTTGAGCCACTGGGTCTGGCTTGAGCTTCTGAAACCTCAAAGCCCACCCCCAGTGACACACTTCTTCCAACAAGACCACACTTCCTCCAACAAGGCCATACTTTCTAATAGTGTCAATTCCTATGAGTCTATGGGACTGTTTTCACTCAAACCACCACAAGGATGCTCAAAACAACTGGACATTGACCCTTGTCTGTACCTTTGTCCTGGGCCAAGCCATGAATTCCAAATTTTCTGTACCAAAAGATTGGCCTGTTTGAGAGCTAATTTAGAGGAGCTCTAATTAGGAGAATTGAAGCAAGCAACTCTCCTTAGTATGTCAATACAAATATGGACTCAATACACATTGGACAAATGTCTACAGCTGGCCCAAATTTGAAAATGTCGATTTCTCATACCTAAATTGATTTAGATAACTACATAAGATGAAATGACAGCATGGCCCACGGCCCTTCTGCACTGTAAAGCCCACGGCCCTTCTGCACTGTAAAGCTCTTAACTCACTTAAATCTTTCTCAAGCCTCTCACTTAGAACCACATCCACAGCCAGAAGGCCCACTGTTTCTGCTGGGCCTCCAAACTTGTATCTTCATAGAACTCTTTTGCCTGATGCCTCTTTTCCTTATGCTTTTGGCCTACTTGTCTTCCTGCCTCTTCTAGCATAGAAAAACCCTGCTTGTACCTTTAAAGGTACTTAGCTGTTAACAAATAGCTAAGAGGCAAAAGCATTCCAGGTTGTCTCCTTTCGTCTGGAGACACACACACAAGCTCATGATGGATATGTGGATCACTGGGTTCAGTCTTCCAGAGATTTCAATGTCGTTTAAGTATGGATAATATTGAAATATTGTTCCACGCTGTTCTACTCCGCTGAGAAGACTGGCTCCAGGACTGGACTTTGGCCCATCTGGCCCAGCCCGAAGCATGTTTATTTAAAAGTTTCTCCAAAATCTCTGTCCTGAGTTAGGGCATCCACCTGACTCTGTGACAGGGGCAAGAGAAAAACAGAACAGACTAGAAAAA
Organism: Peromyscus leucopus; assembly: GCF_004664715.2. Lineage (NCBI taxonomy): Eukaryota > Metazoa > Chordata > Mammalia > Rodentia > Cricetidae > Peromyscus > Peromyscus leucopus. The sequence continues at coordinate 46,886,028 of NC_051084.1, forward strand.
GACACTCTGCCCTTGAGAACAGCTAAGAAGTAAATTACTTCCCATAGAGGTTACAAATGTCAAGGTGCGTAACACTCTGAGTCCCTGCTGCCCTTTTCTCCCTTGGTTTTGATTACTACCTTTAAAGTTTTGTTGAAACATTAGCTTTCTGTATTTTAGAATCTGTAAATTCATTGAGTATGATTTAAAAAGACTGTATCGATAATCTTCATTGGCCATGGCATATCCTGTATGTAACTTGGATTCAACTCTTGTTTAGGAAAAGGGTATATGCCTGATGGGCTCACTTTGGAGTACCATGTGGCTTGCCACCATCTTGGCTCATGACCTAAGCTCCCCCTTTGAGTAAATAACAACCATGTGGCTTACTACAATCTCAGCAGCCATGTGACTCAGCCACTATCTTTACTAAGGTTAGAAAGATCATGCCATGTGACTGCACTACCATCTTGGTTAAGGTGACCATGTGGTATAAACCAACTAAGACAGTACCCCCCCCCCCAAAAAAAAAAAAAAAAAAAAAACAGCTAGACTCACTTAGCCCTCTGCTTACTAGACTGAAGAGGCAAAACCAGCTCCAAGACAGTTTGTTTTGGAACTGAATCATATGAAAACCTGGCATTTTGTATAAGCACATTATAAAAGGATCAGGGAAATGAAGTTCCAGTCTCTCTGTGGACTGTATTTATGATTTAAAGTTTATTTTGACACTAAGGAATCTTTAATTCAAGAATTCTAATTTTTAATGCCCCAACTTACCAGGGATAAAATTATAAAATCCTAATCTTATAAAATAGTTACTAGTTTATTGTAAATTGTTAAAGATAATTAAGATACAAGCTAATGGTCAGCCATGCTAAGTTCAAATATAATTTATTTGCAAAGAGAAATTTAGAAGGAGAGACCAATTTACAACTCCCATTAGATAGCTTTCTGTATATGTTGTCAAAGGTAAAACTAAAACAAGTAAGTCAAAACAGGTTTAAAGTTAACTTTGTTTAATGTAAAATAACATTCAAATTCAGGTATATTAAAAATTGGATATAAAAGAGTGAATACTGGAGTAAAATGGGTTAAATCTACAATATACTTGCATGGTAAGACACCCCCAGACTCAAGTAGTTCCGTTGAATGGAGCACAAATTCCCTCGAACAGAACACCATCCCACCAGAGTAAGTTATATTACAGGACAAGAGTGCATGGGAAATTAGCTCTGCTAAGAGTCTACTACTTCTGCCTCCAGCTGCATAGACCTGGCCAGCTTTGGTCATGTAGGCAAAGACAGAAAACAAACAAACAAACAAACAAACAAACAACAACAAAAACCTCCTCATCTAAACAGGAACTACCTTCTTGTCTCACATGACAGGGGAATGGATTGCCTTGCTAAATGGAGGATCTCTAATTTAGGATCCACATCCTAAATACCTTAAACAACATAGACGCAAATAGCAATTACTCTGCCCTCAATTTATCCCTAATTGGCTTATGAGGATGCTATGATTAGGGGAACCTTGTACATAAGCCTAACACCCCACTGGGATGGAACCTTCTTGCTAGCTCAATTGGTCATTATTTTTTCTCTGCTTTCTTTTCTTTCTCTTAGCAAAAGTCAATTTCAGGGTCCACACCAGAACTACCTATGTTCCCTGGTTAAAGGAGGATGACAGATCCTCTATCATCAAACTCATATTTTTGTAAAGTTGTTCAGAATATCCAAGCAGTCTTTGGCAGCTTTATAACTGTAGGCTTAACAAATTATTCTATTAAGTGGCAATCCAAGCTTTCAGATTCTTCAGCAAGGGGTGACATAGATAAAGAAGACTGTCACCAACCTGGGCTCACCTCTGGTGTTTTGAGAATATACTCTATTCTCTACCCAGATACAGAGTTCCAGAGACAGTGCCTTGAAGCATACAAGGAGTATTGGGATTTGGCAGTGATGCCAATGTCTGCTCAAGCTCGTTTAATTTGATGTCTTGCTTTACAAATTATGCCTCTAAACAATGAATCTCTTTTTAAATAGAATAAGACATGTACTTACTGCTGTCCATATGTGGCAACCTAGAAATTTGTCCATCAACAAAAGGAGTAGAGTTGGTTTTAGCCTTCTTTGTTCACTCAGCCTATGATGTAAACTATTTATTACGTATTTGACATGACCGTTGATTGAGTGTAATGAAGGAATGAAAATGTAGAGATTCTTTTTTATTTAAAATTTTTTTTTATTCATTTTACATACTAACCACAGATCCCCCTCTCATCGCTCCTCCCTCATTCCCACCCCCGCCTAACCCAAAGATTCTGTTAATAGGGTGAATTTTAGAAAATTTTTAAAAAGTCTTATCATGGCCCCTTGGAAGGACCTTCTTTTGCTGCCTCTAACTACTATTTCTTCCTTCATGGCTCCTTTGTTAGCCTTGAAGAAGTTACTGAGAGATCAACACCCCCAAACCTATCGAAACATACTAGAGGATATCCTTACACTGTGAATATATGTTGTTCCCCTTGGTTAATAAATAAGCTGCTTTGGCCTATGTTCCCCTTGGTTAATAAATAAGCTGCTTTGGCCTATGGCAAGGCATCTTAGAGGCAGGTAGATAATCCAAGGAGAGACACAGGAAAGAGAAAGGCAGAGTTGGGGAGACACCAGACTACCATTCTAGGAGCAACATGTAATTGGATGCAGGTAAAGCCACGGAACATGTGGCGATAAATAGATTAATAGTTATGGATTGAGTTAAACTCTAAGAGCTAGCTAGCAAGAAGACTGCCATAGGCCATAAGTTGGTAATTAATATCAAGCCTCTGAATGATTATTTCATAAGTGACTGAGGGACTGTGGGGCCTGGCAGGACCTCAGATAACTTCCGGCTACAGTTCAAGTGACCTCTAAAGGGGACTAATGGGCCATGGGCCATTCAACTTATCCCTCTTCTTGACACTTTTGACTTAGAACTAAAACAGCTGGGCTAAAGCCTTCTTTGCATCCATGAACCTCTCTCTCACCACCTCAGATCAGTTGGACATCTTTCAAAAGCAGTTCCACTCCATGGCTGCTGCAGTGTTCACAATTAGAAAGGACTAGTGCTAAGGATGGGATTTGTGTCCTCCACAAACATGCTGCTTCCACACCAACAAATCCTAACTGGTTTGGAATAGGGCCTAAAGACAGGGACCAGAAAAAATTTCAACCTCAAGCTTCCTTCTGTGTATGAGCTTTTGGTTCCTGCACACTCTGGCTCCTTTCTTCATTTTTTTTTTCCTCCTTATCATCCTCATACTTATGTTTCTACCCTGTTTTTAAAATCTTTTACTTACTTTACTGTACCCTATACTAAAACAAAATGTTCTACACAAGCTTTCCCAATAGCTCTCACCCTACAACTCTATTTGCAAAAAGATCTTTTAGATGCTGTGAAGAAAATCTGGCTAAAAATGACCTTCATCCCTTTATCCCAGGCCATATACAATTCTTTACATTAATCCTCTATTTTCTCCTGTTCCCTTTCTTTTATGATCTGTAGCTCCCTGCTGCTTCTGCTGGCTTGGAGCACTGCATTAATCCTGGCATTGGGACTGGCCACTCTCACCCTGAACACTATGCCCACCTTGTCTCCCCAGCCTACTTCATTTTTCCTGCTTCTGTTCCACCCTATTCCTCAACCTTCCTGAGAAATATCTGCTTTACTCTAATATATCATCTGCTTACAGCCATCTAGTAATTATTATCCATGTCTCTTCAGGAATACAAGACATCAATCGCTTGACCCACTTCAGTGAATCATTAAGACTCTTCCTCTGCTACATGACCACAGGACACCCCCCCCTTCAGTGAACCTATAATTACACCCTCTGACAATGACCCTCCTCAGAAAAATAAAAAATTTAAGGCAGTTATAACACCCTGCTCTGCGTTTTAAAAATATCCTCTCAGAATTAGGAACTATAGTCTCTTCCTGAAGGGTTCCCAGCTTCCCTTGTGAATGTACAAATGAAATTAAAGACAGAGGCCATGACTCCTCCTAAAGTGTGGAGATTTTAATTAAAGATATAAAGGAGAAAGCAGGCAGAAGGAAGACTCCAGACTGAATATGGCTGGCAGGCTAAACCAGACCATGAGAGGAAAAAAGGGGAAGGAGAGGAAGAGAGGAGATATGGACCAAGCGAGGTGGCCAGGGCCAAGAGGCCAAGAGACCCGTGTAGCCAGTAGCCAAAATAGCTGGCTTATATAGAGATCTGCCTAGGGGAAGGGAAGCAGAAGGCTGACCTGTGGGAGGGAGAAGTTTAGGGTAGAGGGTGGGGTAAGAAGTGCTGTGAGAAGCCACAGGTACTGAGTGATCTTGGGAGAGCTGGCCAGCATTGCTTCAATATGCTAATAGGCATCACAGTTATCCATTTGTCCTGGGTTTCTGAGACTTAACGCCCTACAGTCTACTGAATTCATTTCCACCTCTATGAAGGGCCACCTCCCATCTAACTCTGTAGGCATTTCAGCCATCTGCACAAGTGTGTGACAAAATCCCCCCTCACCATGAATAGATGTAGTCCCACTTAAGGTCAGACCAAGTCTCTTTCGCTGCCTTCAATCTCTACAATTACTTCTTTTTTAATTAGTTTAACACCAGGCACCTGTAAACCTTCAAGGGTTAGCTTCATTCATAAGTCTGCCAGTGTTGGAGACACTTGGCTAAAAAAAACTTTTAGGTCTTAGAAGGTAGTAAATGTATCATGTAAAAACTGCACCCAAGGCTGGGCGGTGGTGGCGCATGCCTTTAATCCCAGCACTCGGGAGGCAGAGCCAAGCAGATCTCTGTGAGTTCGAGGCCAGCCTGGGCTACCAAGTGAGCTCCAGGAAAGGCGCAAAGCTACGCAGAGAAACCCTGTCTTGAAAAAAAAAAAAACAAAACTGCACCCAAATGAAAACAAAACAAAACATTAAAATTAAATATTAAACACTTGGAGGTCTGATTTTTTTAGTTAAATATAACTAAATACAGTTAAATATAACTAAATATAGTTTAATATTTAATTTTTTAATTACTTAGTTAAATATAAAAGGGGTTTGATGATGCCCAGATGTATCAGTGGGAATATGAAATTTTATTAGGTGCCAAAATTTTGGCTTGTACCATCTGGTGACATTACCAAGATGGTAGTGAAGTCATATGATATTTGTCAGCCTTCTTTTTGATATAGTTAGCAAAGAAGATAGCCAGGTCACGTGGTTGCTTCCATTTCAATGGCCTCCCTTAGCCAAGATGGCAGGAAACCACATTGTTGTATTCTACTCAAGGTGAACTCAGCCCCACAGTGAGCCCATCCCCTTCATTCAGGAATTCCAAATCCATATGTAATCTGCTATTTTGTAGATCAAATGTGGATTGCTACACTCTTTTCTTTAAAAGACATTAGTTAGGTAAAAGTTTATATGAATATAGAAGGAGAGGGTACCTATTGCCTAAGCAGGTAGTCCCAAAATAGCAAAATAAAGGAGAGGAATTTCATGGTCTTAAATTAAGGAAGACGAGTCTATTTGTAATTGATTCAGTAGTTAGAGTCACAGCAGGAAGTTTCCCTCAGAGTTGCAGAAGAATAACTTCTTGAGGGATGTTACCAGCCCAATTCCAAGGTGAGCAGAGAATTGCACTATTTTGTTCTCTTTTATCCAGTCAGAGTCAGGGGGCCAGCCTGACCCAGAACAGGGATTTGGAGGACAAACATATTATTCTGGAATAGGAAGGCTAAATATCCCATCTAGACACAGTATCTCTACTTGAACAGCACAGACAATTTTGATAATATAACTTAATATGTTCTGCTTTTGATAGGGAGGAGCCGTGTCAGCCAGATTGGCATCTGGGAGAGTTTATGGAATTAGGTTTAGAAGTCTGAGGTAGTTGGTGAACTAGCCTGCTTCCATTTTAGACTTAAAAGCCATCTTATAGTAAAGACAACCTGAGCTCATTCCTGTTTATGATTAAACCTTAACTACAAATGGTTCTGAATTGTCTTTCCAGGAAATTACAACCATGTCTTTATTTCAAAACCATCTTGGAACCCTTCCTTTGTTTCAAAAGGTTGTTATGACTACCTTGTTTTGATTACCTGCTGCTATGACTACCTTATTATGACTACCTTGCAATCATGTCTTTGTTTCAGGAAGTCATTGTGACTAATTTGTTATGCTTATGTTCTACTCTTATAACCCTAATTTTGCTCACCAAATTCCCCATTTGGAAAGCCCCTACTCCATATATATATATATTTGTCTTTCTCATGTCCAATGCTGATCTCTTGAATCCACCTTTTAGGGAGAAACAGCTCACTTGCAGGAATAAAAAACTTGCTTTAATTAATTTGGCCATGATGATTTGTGTGGGTGGTCTTTCTCCTCAATCTTTGGGATTAACATGGTAAAATCTGAAGTGATGAAATGGAGGAACACAAGACAGGACAACAGTGAAAATAGAAAAAAGATTTAAAGGTGCAGACTTCAGACCTTTTGCTGTTTTAACTAGTCAGTTTATCTAAGTCAGTGAGGATTTGAAAACACCAAATTCAGGGCAGGTGTGTGGCCATTGCCTAATTGACAATGGAGCCAGATCTGAATAGAGATCCTTCTGCTTCCAGGGATGCCTATCTTTCTTTTATTTCCATGACACACCATTAATTTCAATCTAAGAAAAGGCTCCTACACAAATATTGTAATTTTCATATTTCAGTACAAGGACTCTTGCTTTCGAAACCTATTGGTAGTTAAGAGTATTGCATGAGTTTTGTCTTTAAAATTTTAGCATGGAAAGTCCTTCAAAGAGATAAGGGTTGGAAAGTTTACAAATGTCCTTAAATGAAAAGTCCTGTTGGTTTGTGGCTTACTCAGAGGACTGAAGGTTACCCCAAATTATTTGCTTTGTTCTAATATTCCAGTGATTTTGTCATTCAGTGACATTTACAGAGTTGTCACACTACTTTCACTATGCAATCACAGGTCATTCCTATCATCTTAAAAAGCAACCTTAACACCCTGACTGGCTGTCTTTACCAGTCTCAAAACTGCTCTCCAGGCCTTTCTGCCATCACAAAAATGGTATTGTGGAGAACTCTACTTCCTGCGAGTGATGAATTACTTACTGCTGTTTGTTCTAGGTGTTCCTAAAACACTTGCTAGAAAATGAAAACTAAAATAAAATATCTATAGCTATGAGATAGCAGGTTTTTCTCGGAACTTTTAATATTTTAAAAACTATTTGATGTTTCTTACAATTTATTTCAATTATGTCTTTTGGCCGGGAGTATATGTACAGAGTACCACTGGGCCCATTTGTTTCCACTAGCTATAAAATGTGACATTGTAAGGATAAAATGTTTCAAATAAGGGGTTCCACCAAGTACAAAGAGCCAAGTAGGCTGAAGTTCTTTTGTTACATCTCTATTTTTTCTCCTGTTCAAGAAAAATAGATTTTAAACCGTGCTGCTGTAGAGCAAACTGGAAAGCAGAAACTGGTGGATGCACATCCATTTATGTTAAAGGGTTATACCTCAGGCCTGTCACAGCACACTGCCACCCAAGGCACTGTGACTCAACACCAACTGCTCCAACACAGGGAAAGGCTGTCTAGGTAAACTGAGATCAACTTTATGTGCCACACTCAGGCTTTTCTTTTCCTTCATGAATCTAATTTACAGAAATCAACTGCATATTTACTATATTAAACAGTTCTGGCCCTACTGTTGAGCCCTAGGAATGTGGATATATTTAAGAATTGTCTTGGTTGATTCCAGGTTATTAGGAAAATTCAAAGCATGGTACCCAGTTCTGCTTAAAACATTATTTACCAATTCTAATAATTATACTACTCAAAGGAAATATGCGTACTATAACATATGTTAAACTTAATGTTTTTACATAAGTGAAAATTTTTATGTGTGTAAAAATATGGATAAATAAATATGCTTATATGTGTGTTTATGCACACATATATGTCTAGAATGATAATTTCATGGAAGAATATTCTACTAACTTAATCTGAAGGATCTAATACCAGTGGTTCTACCCTGACATGCATGTTAAAATTTTGCAAATGTTTTTTTTTAAAATACAGAGGCCCAGGTTGCTTCCCAGACTTCCCTAATCAGAGTGCCCTATCCTGGGTCCAAGCATCAGAATTCCTTGGTCTCAAGTATTTTCATTAACACAATTACTCATCTTTGCTAAATTTGTCAACTATATTTGAGTTTTCCTATCAACAAACCTGCTTCAGGAACCAGGAAAGAATTTTCTTCAGAGAAATATTTACTAATAAAACCCTTTTCATGTAGATATATTCTCTGCCTGAAGCTATGAGTGACACAGAGCAGCTCTGGGTGAATTTTGAATGACATGTTTACCCCTAGAATAGCCAACCTCAGATGAACTACTCTGCAGGTCCCTCATGCTGGGCAAGGAAGGAGTATGAAAAAGCGTGAAGCAGGGCATGGCCTTTAGTCAGGGAACAGGCACAACAAATACTCGCCAGAAGACACACTTTCCTGTTTGTCATATGATAGAAGAAGAGAGGAGAAATCACAGTGAAAAGCAAGACAAGGAAGGAGCTCTAAAACCAGGTGAGAAGCAGTTCGAATATTAAATTCCTGCAGGATGGTAACACTACACAGGAAGGTAGACTCTGTCCACAGCTGCCCTTGACTGCAGACCTCCAGAACAGACAGCATACTGAGCTGAGACTCCTGATGCAGCTCAGCAGGTTATCAGACTCTGGTCTTCTGCCCTTTGAACTAAGGATATGCTGTCCTTTATCTTTATGGCTGCAAGGCTTAATTCTCAATTCCAACAGTAGTTTCTTCACAAAGAAAATTTTACTACTGTATAACACATCAACCCCACTAGCTATCATATCAATCCCTATGTTCTCTGCTTTGTTTCAGAACACCAGTTTAAAACTATCTGAATCTGTGTTTTCTGAATTGCAATTCCAAAGAGCACCAAGTAAGGACCTTTACACATTTACAGTTTCTATACTTCAAAAACAGCCATAGACATTTGTCTTTCTGAGTCTGGGTTACCTCACTCAATGTGATCTTTTCTAGTTCAAACATTTACCTGAAATAGTTTGTGATTTCATTTTTTTATTACAGATAAATAGTATTCCATTGTGTATATGTACCACTCATCAGTACCCATTCATCAGCTGAGGGATATTTAGGTCTTTTCCATTTCATAGCTATTGTGAATAAAGCAAGTAGTGGATATGGCTGAGCAAGCATATGGGAAGGAGGATGTCAAGTCCTTTAGGCCTGTGCCAGGGACCATGTGGTAAATTTGTTTTTTAGCTTTTTGAGGATTCTCTACACTGATTTCCAGAGTGACTGGACAAGTTTGCAAGCCTACCAACAGTGAATATGGGTTCCCATTTGTTTCATTGACCTACCCATTCTGACTGGGGTAAGATGAAATCCCCACATTTTTTAGTTTTTGTTTTTAAATTTGCATTTCCCTAATTGCTAAGGACGATGAACTCTCTTTTGAGAGATTTCTTAGCCACTTTTTTGTCTTCTTCTGAGAACTCTCTGTTCTTATCCCAAGGCCATATTTGAATGGATCATTTGTTTTCCGACTCTGTTTTTAGAATTTTGTATATTCTAGATATTAGTTCTCTGTCAGATATGTAGCTGGCAAAGATTCTCTCCCATTCTATGGTCTTGCTTTTACCACATTACTTATTTTTTTTCAGTTGTGCTGAAGCATCTTAGTTTTATGAAGTCCTACTTGTCAATTGTTGGTCTTAATTCCTTGGGAATTAAGGAATTGCCATTCAGAAAGTTCTTTCCTATACATGTGTCATATAGAGTACTGCCTGTGTTTTCTTATAGCAGGTTCAGTGTGTTAGGTTTCATATTTAGGTCTCTCATCCATTTGGAGTTAGTTTTTGTACAAGGTGATAGATATGGGTCTAATTTCATTTTTTTTTTTACTTTGAAGATTCAGTTTTCCCAGTACAATTTGTTAAAAATATTTTCTTTTCTCCAGTGTATGTTCTTGGCAATTTTTTTGGTCAAATATTAAGTGATTAAAGTTATGTGTGCTCATGTTTCTGATTTAGTTCCATTGGTCTACATCTCTGATTTTGTGCCAGTATCATATTATTACTATTACTTTGGCTCTGTAATACATCTTGAGACATGAAATGGTATTCCCTCCAGCATTTTTCTTTTTTTTCTCAGAAATGTTTTGGCTCTATGGGGAGTTTTGTGGTTCCATGTGTATTTTATGATAGATTTTTCTTTCTGTGTGAAGAATGAGATGGGATTTTAATTGCTTTTGCATTGAGTCTGTAAATGCTTTTTGGAAAAATGATTATCGTCACAAAGTTAATCCTATCAATCCATGAGCATGGAATGTCTTTCCATTTTCTAGTGTTTTTATCTCTCTTCAAATGGGTAATGTTTTCATTGTAGAAGTCTTTTATGTCCTAGGTGAGGTTTATATGATAACTATTTTGTTTTCTTTGAGGCTATTGTGAATGGCATGTGTCTATGATCTCCTTATCCATAGGTTTGTTGGTGGGGTATGGGTGGGCTACTGATGGCTGTCTGTTGATTCTGCATCCTGCAACTTTGCTAAAATTGCTGATTGTTTCTAGTTTTCTGGTAGAATATTTGGGATCTCTTCTGTATAATACCATATTATCTACACACAATTTGACTTCTTTTCCTATTAGTATCTCTTTAATTTTATTCTCTTAGCTTATTGCTCCAGCTAGTGCTTCTAGCATAATATTCAAAAGCAGTGAATGAAGTGGGCAACTCTGTCTCATTTCTGACTTCAGCGGCTTACTTCAAACTTTCCTCCATTTAGGATGATGTTGGCTCTGGGCTTCTCATATGTGTATTTTTATTGTTATGTGGTTATGTTTTCTCTGGCCCTACATTCTCTAGGACTTTTGTTATGTAGCCATATTGATTTTGTCAAAGGTTCTTTTCTTGCATGTATTGAGATGATCATGTGGTTTTTGTCTTTACACCCATTTACATGGTTTATTACATTTATTGTTTTGCATATGTTGAGCCATCCTTTCACCTCTGGTATATAGCAAATGTAGTCATGGTTGATAATCTTTTTGATGTATGTCTGTATTTGACTTGCACGTATTAAATTGAGCGTTTTTGAATCTGTGTTCATCAGGGATATTGGCCTGTGTATAGTTTTCTTCTTCATTTCTTTCTTTTTTTTTTCTTGCTGTATCTTTATCTGGTTTTAGTAATAGAGTGATACTTGCTTCGTAGAAGAAGTTTGGGAGTGCTCCTTCTGCTTCTTTCCTTTATATATATATAGATATATAGATATAGATATAGATATAGATATAGATAGATAGATAGATAGATAGATAGATAGATAGATAGATAGATAGATAGATAAGGATGGGCTGTAGTTCTTCCTTGAGGTCTGATAATATTCTGCTGCGAATACATCTGACTCTGAACTTTTTTTGGTTGGAAAGTTTTTTTATTATTGTTTCAATCTCCTCGTGTGGTATGGGTCTGTTTAGGTTCTCTGTTTCATTTTTGTTGTTTGGCTGAATCTATAAATTCTCCCGTTTCTTTTAGGTTTTCCAACTTAATGGAGTACAGATTTTATAGTATTCCTTATAATGTTCTGAATATCTTCGATGTCTATTGTAATGTTTTCTTGCTTATTTCTTATTTTGTTAATTTTGGTCTTTTCCTTCTTTATTTTGTTTAGTTGAGTGAAGTGTCTGTCAATCTTGTTTACCTTCTCAAAGAACCAGATAATAGATTCACTGTTTCTTCCAATTTCTTCATTGTTTCTATTTCATAAATTTATGCTCTGAATTTTATTATTTCTGTCAGCTGGGTTTTGATTTTGTTATCTTGTTTTTCCAAATTTTTGAGTTGCACCATTCAGCCATTTATCTTGTTCTTTCTGACTTTTTAATGTAAGCACTTAAATTTCCCACATAAGGCTGCTTTTGTTGTGTCACAGAGGTTTTGTTGTATTGTGTTTTCATTTTCATTTAGTTCAAGGAAAAAAAATTATTTCCTTTTTGATTCATTCATCATTCAGTAATGAGCTGTTTAATCTTATGAGTTTGTGTAGTTACTAGATAAGCATTTCTGGTCAATTCTAAGTTTTATTGTATTATGGTCAAAGAAGATACAGGCAGTGATTTCAATACTTTCTAAAGTTGTTTAACATACTGTGGCCATTTTGTTACACACACACACACACACACACACACACACACACACACACAAAGCATTTCCAACACTGATGACTATGGAGAAAATATTTATCAACTCTAAAAATGATGAAAATGCTCTACATCCTGCAGAATGAAATATTCAATCAAGATTTAATATGTAGAAAGAAACACAAATACCCACCTTATTAGGATGCAAATTTTATTTTTATCTTTAAGAAGTAGCAAATTATATGTATTCAAAGTAACTATCAATAAGTAAATTATTTTATATGACTTATTATCAGCAAAGGTTTGATTGCTATACCTATTTTATACACCTGTTTACTCAGAACATGGCCTCTCACTTAAATGAGAGATTGGTGTCTCTGGAAAATCATCCACTGCACAGTGGGATCCAGAGCACTTATGAGGGACAGGGAGGCTTGGTGATAATGCTTGAAAAAGCTTTTGCTCTCTGGTTCCTCCCAAGCATGCTTCAGGGAGAAAGTACTTCCTGGCAAGCCAAGATTATTTGGTACAAATAATCTTGATTGTCGTTAAATATAATTTTTATTCTTATTTTTGTTTATTTAACAATAAAAATATTGTTATCCAGGTGGTGGTGGTATACACGGTTAATCCCAGCACTCAGGAGGCAGAGGCAAGCAGATCTCTGTAAGTTCGAGGCCAGCCTGGTCTACAGATCGAGTTCCAGGACAGGCTCTAAAGCTACACAGAGAAACCCTGTGTGTATATATATATATATAAACATTATTAATTATTTAATACACAGCCATTTAAGTTCATCCCTGAAAGTAAATAGTTTTAACTAGAAACTACAGAAAGGAGCCTGGCATCGTGGCTCAAGGCTTTAGTCATAGAGCTGAGGAGGCAAAGGTAGGTGGATCTCTGTGCATGTGAATCATAGCCACTTCTGGAATAGCTAGTACTACATAGAGAGACCCTGTCTCAGAAACAAACAAAACAATGAACAAAACAAACAAAGAAATGAAAAGAAAGTCAAATAGAAATTATGGATAAATAATGCTAGGATTTGAACATTTTATATATATTATTATGTTGAGTCTCTCTTATGAAAAATGCTTTGGACAGATGTTTTAGGTATCAGATTTTTGTCAGACTTTGGAATATTTGCTTATACATACTGAAATCTCATGGAGAAGATATTCAATTCAAAACACAAAATTCACTAAGCACTTCATAGATACCTTACAAATAAACATTAAAGATATTTTTACATGATATTTTTAGGGCACCTGCATTTTTTATTTCAATCTTTCACAAGAGAACAGGTATAGAAGTTTCTACTTGTCTGTCATATCAGAGACCAAAAAAGGTTTGTAGTAAATTGTGCTGAGGCTTCCCAGTTGGAGATGCTCAGCCTATGCACAAAATTTAATTTTGTTAATGGCTATATGAAAATACATATATACACATACATATACATACATACATACACACACACACACACACACACACACACACACACATATATATATATATACATTTAAGTTACCAAAGATAGAGATTTTTTTTAGTCTTATGTTACAACCTGGCTCCTCCCCTTATTCCAGACTTGTGTGGCTGCTTCCCTTGACAAGCAGCTTTTGAAACGCCCTGAGCAAGTTTATTAGAACTAATTCGTATCCAGACAACCCTTAAGGAGTCTGCAGCTCACTGTTTTGTTGAAAGGGGTCGAGTTGGGAGCTAACTCTATAGCTAACTTCAGCAGCTATAGCTTTCTGCTGCCAGCTCCTCAAATTCAGTCCTCTGAAACAGATAACACTAGTCTTACAAACACCTCTTAATTCAGATGCTATTTCTTCCCAGAATGTTTTTTATTTCATTTATGAGGAGGATGAGATTGCATGGCCAATTGCCCTTTGACAAACAGAAGGTAGAATTTCTTTTCTAACTTGGCTAATTCTTACGGATGTAACTACTCTTTATTTTCAGCCCTGTATTAATTTTCTGTCATATTATAAAACTATTTGCTTGGAAATCCAATTTTGCTATAAAGGTTGTACAGAAATGCTTTCAGTGGTATCATCGCAACCAAAAAAACATAAGAATATAGTTTATATGAAAATAAATGTAGGAATACCTTAATACATGTGTATAAGCCTGACGCGACACTTCTTTGCATTCTTAGTATTACAGAACTATAAACCTATGGAACAAACGTGTAGTCACTTAAGCATCATCAGCTACCATCTCAGTGACTGTAGACCTAAGAAGAGGTGCTGACCACTCTGTCCCACAATGGCACATACTGAAAATTGGAATATTACTCTAAAGGAGAAAACATTGGTGACCTATTCCATCTGTGCCCATTTTCCATTTTGTCAACATTGTATGCACTTTTTTTTTTTTTAATGTTTGGCACTTTTCAGAAGATTTATGAAGTATCCCCCAGCAGTGGCTAAGGCTGGTCTCATAAACTGAAAATACCTTTAGATTCTCATAGCTTGAGTCTGAGGTCAAAAGTGGATCAACTTCCAGAGCCAACTATCTGCTCTGAGGACTGAGAACTCCAGAGCTATGGCTAGCAGCTTGACATCCACAGCAGCATCCCTCTGGGGATCGATGCCTCATAAATTTCAAAAGTGTGGAGACAGGTCCAGATGTACTGGTCTGGATATTGTGTTTTTACATCTCCCATTCCCAGTGCACTTAGGAAACAGCCCCCAGCCCTCTGCCAGCCAGAATATGAACGACTACAGGGTGTATGAACTGAGAAGTCCAGGAAGGCAGACAAGCCCATAGGCTGCCAAGCTGAGTATGGTCAGCAGAGGCTCCTGGGACACAAAGAAGAGAAACTACTTAAGTGAAGGCAGGTATGGTAGATATCTGATGCTTGTCAGTGAAGACTCAACAATAGAAAGAATCACAGAAAAGACAGGAGCTCAAGAGCTCCTCTGACCCTGAACCCTTGCAAACAGCATTCCTCAAGGACTATGAAAGAAGCTTGCTAATGCATCATCTTCTAAACCAATGACCCTTTGGTGGTTTTTGCTATACTCTCAGATATAATTTTATTTTATATTCGTAAAGAAAAGCTTTTATGGTTTTGGTTTCCATTAGTCATCTTCTGTTTTCTTTTTAACTTT
Organism: Peromyscus leucopus; assembly: GCF_004664715.2. Classification (NCBI taxonomy): domain Eukaryota; kingdom Metazoa; phylum Chordata; class Mammalia; order Rodentia; family Cricetidae; genus Peromyscus; species Peromyscus leucopus. Next base: position 46,901,363 of record NC_051084.1, read on the forward strand.
TTGTTCTTTCTTTTTCTAATTTATGACAACCTTCTCTCTTCTTCCTTCTTCTTCCTTTCCTTTAGTTAACCTTGCTTATCCTATATTTTCACCTTATCATGCTTTCTTCCTTTATCTCATTTGTTGAAGACAAGGCTGAGAAAATATCACATTCAGGCATATATAAATAAAAATGTATTTATATTTATTAACATGATTAATACCTCTAAGTACTCTGGAATATGATCCAAAGGCCATTACTAACAGGAGTGTTTCTTGCACACTGAGTTAACAGCTTCTGTCTCTAACTCTTTTTTGTTTTTAAACTATGGGAGATAAAATGAATGTGGGGCCTTCAGCATATGAGGTATATTATTCAGGTTTTCATAGCTATGACCATAATACATGGTATAAATATTTATTGGAGAAATGATTTCTTTACACTCACAGTTTGGAGGATCCATGTGCTTGGGCAGGTGTTATAGTACCAGGAGCTTATAGTCAAGAAGTCATCACCTCATTGCTGACAGTAGGGCAAGAAAGAGACAGAAAGGGTACAGAATCCAGATACCACCATGAGCTTTCCCCCAGTGATCTACTAGCTTCAAGGAGGTCCTCTAAAGTTTCCAGAACTTTCCACACAAGCACCAATAACTGGGGTATAAGCATTTAGTATTCAAACCATAACACTAGGCAAGCATTCTATCACCAAGCTAACTCTCAACCCTTTTGACTCTACTCCAAAGGACATGTTAATAACCCAACATGGTACATAAGCTACAAAGGACACTGCTCAACACAAATAGACAGGTGTCTAAACAAGGGGTGGCTGCTCAGCTGTACCATTCTTATCACTGCACAATCCAGGGGGAAAATATTGTCTAAGGGAGGTTAAAAAAGCATATACCCAATAAACTTATCACTCACAGAGTCTAAGCACCTTCCTTAGAGACAGACCAAAAAAAAAAAAAAAAAAAAAAAAAAAAACCAGAGACATTTATTGACAGAGACCTTATGAACACAGATCTTTATCTGTGTAAGTTTCCATAACAGAGGTCAAATTTTTGGGGGGAGTGCTACCCAGAAGGCAGGGTCAGGTGGGGGAGCAGTAATGACATCTTCTATTAAGAAAGCCTAAGATGCAGAAGGCACATTGCTCCTGGGATGAAAACAGCCTTTTTATTGGGATACATTGCTCCAGGACAATGGAAATAATGCTTCTCTTCTAAGTGCAATTTCTTCAGCAGGATGTATTTTTATACATACCCTACATGCTCTTATAAGTGTGTGTGGACTCTCTCTCTCTCTCTCTCTCTCTCTCTCTCTCTCTCTCTCTCTCTCTCTCTCTCTCTCTCTTTCACACACACACACACACACACACACACACACACACACACACACACACACACACACACACACACGGTGATCTTCACATAAGCGTAGGAATCTAGGATTAAGCAAGTTTCCTTCAGGTTGCTTCCCCTTTGCAGGTGCTGAGTGTAGCTTCTCAGTTTGAAAATTATCTTTGATATTTGCTTAGCCTAAGAGTAACAGAAAGAGTGAGAAGAAACAGATCTGTTGTTGCTACTGTTGCTTTATTTTCTAGTTTGCAGACCATAAAATCAATACATAAAATAGAAAGTCAAATTATGATTCATAAATGCTCGCAGTAGGTTTGAAGAAATGAGTTCCTCTAGGATCAAGCTATAAATATAAACCTATTGTGTTCAAGAAAGAAATATTATTTACATCTTCAAGCATAATGTAGTAGTTAATCACATTTTGGAGATGCTATTTGGTTCATGTAATTTTGTACAGTGTTTGTGATCTCCAAGTACAACAACAGTTCCCAGACAGATGGCAAGAAAGGGTAGCATTTGATAAAAATAATTTGCCTTGCACTGTTTCCCTGTAAAGGCCAAGGTTCAGCACATGCAAATGTTCCAGACCAGGATAAATTCAAAAGGCATTCATGAGAAATAAAGCACGCGCGCGCGCACGCGCACACACACACACACACACACACACACACACACACACGCAAATGGATAAAAAAAAAAGATAACTTTAGAGTTTGAAAATGGTGCTTTTAGAGTGTTTGTTTCAGCTTGGAATCAGGGAAGAGAGTTTGGTTTGAGAGCAGAATATTCCATGCTTTCCTGGGGAGAGTCCAAATGTATATGCAAGTCACAGGAAGACTGGAAAACATGGAGCTTTGAATTCATTTCATCATGGAGGGATTTATATAAGGTGAGGTGGCTTTTCTACCAAATGTCTAGCTGGCTCAAAAAAAATGGGTATTAAGTTCTTTATGCCTCCAAATGTTTTGTCTAGAACCCAGATTCAAAGGACAGCGAGGGACTTCCTAGCTGAAACTCAACAGCAGTACCAGGTCTCATGTTCTCAAAGCTCAAGAACTCACTGCAAATCAGGGAGTAGAGGGTGTAAAAGTGACTTCTTGCTGTGTTTACACCCTGGCTTGGGCTACAAACAGCCAGAATTGAACATTATTTTGTTATAATTTAAAGTTTTTATTCCTTGATAGTTTCATACCCAAAAGGAAGACTTGAAAGAATATATTTTTCAAAGAGAGTTTGCTAGACCAAGGATGGGAGGACTGAATCCTCTTAGCTAGGCTGAACCAGACACTCTGGCAGAAGGACTCAATTCTGACCTTTGTCCAAAGTGGAGCCTAAGGAATATTCATTTTGTTCAGTGTGGTGGTATTCTAATTGTACTGAAATGTGATTTTGATTGTATGTTAATAAATAAAGTTGCCCTGGGGTCAGAGCTATTAGAGCCATAGCAAGAGTGTGGCAGTGGTGGCACTCGCCTTTAATCCCAGCACTTGGTAGAAGAGCTAGGTAGATCTTTGTGTGTTCACGGATACAGCCAGCATTGGAGACATATGCCTTTAAGACTAGGGGGGCTGTACATACAGACAGTGACGAGGCAGTCACGTGTTTGGGTTTACAACCAATGAGAAGGCAGAACAAAAAGACTATGAAAAGACATACACACAGGAAGTAGCTCTCTTTCAGGAAGCTAGGACCACTGCAGGAGGAAGGGTAGGATTTTAGCTCTGAGCTCTGACCTTTTGGCTTTCTCTTTTACATTGGTTCTGTGTTTCTTATTTAATAAGACAGTTGGTTACATCTACAGTCCAGAATGAGAAAAATGACCAAAGTAGTTAAACATATACATGAAAATTCCATAGTGATGTCCAGGGCTATAGTATTCATGAGCAAAAGGGCAGGGTATTAGGGAAAAAGCAAATCAAATTTTCTGTGATAACAGTAATGACAGAAAAACCAAAATCACATCCCTGTGGGCTTCACCGTGGTAGAGTAAGCTTGTCTTCTGAGGCAGTGTTACTGAGAAACAGCAGGGCCCAATACCTGATCTGGAGGCCAGAAGATTAAATTCAAGGGTAGGGTATCTCTGACCATGGTGAACAATCACTTCCACATGTTGGGAAAGGTGTGATGGAAAACACTCTCAAAGACAAAGGAAGATAAAGCAAAGATAAGGTCACAGATGCTACATGATTGTCTGGGAAGCCTTTGCTTTTCAAAATGTGGTTTTGGATTAGCAGTGTTGCAATACCTGGGAGCTTGTTAGAAGTAAAGCATCTTAGGATGGGGGCAAGGCTCAGATGGCAAAGTTCTTGCTTGACAAGCATGAGGACCTGCATTGGATACCAGTACCCACAAAAAAAAAAATGAGGCACAGTGGTACTCACTCATAACCCCAACATTGGAGGGGTGGAGAGAAGCAAGCAGATCCCTAAGGCTCACTGGCCAGGAAGTCTACCTAATTGGCAAGCTCCAGACTAGTAAGGGACCCTGTCTCAAAAATCAATGTAGACAGCCCTGGAGGGAAGACATCCAAGGCTGCCCTCTGACCTTCATATGCACATCTACACTTATGCACCTATCCACACATGAACATGAATACACACACACACACACACACACACACACACACACACACACACACGAGACAGACACAGAGAGAGGTGGGGAAGAGAAGAAGAAAGAGGAGGAGAAGGAGGAGGTAATGAAGATCTTGAGAGGCCACCAAAAGGTACTGAAATGGAAATATGCCAATCCCACCTGATTGTTCTCATTAGAGTTTGAACAGAGGCGATCTAACCCAGTGGTTTTTAAGCTGAGGTGTACATCAGAATCACTGCATGAGCCTTTTAAAAATCCTAATTGTAGACTCCGGAGATTCTCAGTAATTGTTCTGGGACACCAAGTGAGAAATTTGATTTTTCAAAACTCCCTAGTTGGCTCTAATGTGCAACCAGTTTAATGACGGTGCTTCAGACAGATGACCCTCTGTGTGAGTCAGGGGAAAAGCACAGGTGGCCAGAGTTGAGGTAATATTTTCAGACTCAAGTACATAGGCAGATGGATGACAGGCATAAGCTCCTATAACTGTGGGGGCCTCAGGTACAGAACAATGGCTCAGACAAATGCAGCAAACTTGGTTACCAGTAGAAGATCAAAGAAGTCAGAGAGTTGATAAAAATGGGTAAGGTGGAGGCATAGTCAAGCAATGAGGCAGCATCTGTAGAACTGGTAGATAAGGTAGAGGAAGTCCAGTCAGTTTAGCTGTATTGCAGATCCCTTAGAAAATACAAATCTGTCCTAGAGTAACTGCTATTCCAGAGCAATATTAGCATAATGCAAATTTTGTGTATTACATTATATGTGATTGCATCCACTAGATACACTGAGTAGATGCTGGAGACCAAACCCAGTTACATAAAATGTTGTAACACAATGCTGTCCAGACACATATCCAAGGGGCACCATCACCTCACTGCCATGTCCTCTGCTCATAGCAATTTTCTGTTCAATTTCTGGTCCTATTTTTCTTCTCATTTATTATACTAGCCTATAAGCAAGGCTTCTTTTCCAAACTTAATGCTGTATCTATTGTAGTGATTATGCAATTCCCTACTGTTAATGTATGACAAAGTAGTTATATAATTTTTATTAATTTCTTACTTAATCAAGTATGATAGTTAAATTTTTTTAATGTTTTCTCCAACTACACTTTTCCCTTGTCTGTGGTATTGTATTCAGTGTGTAATTTTTGCATAGCACAGTTATTTTTGAAAATGTCCATTATGGAAGAATTAAATGTAAGTCCAAGTAGATCTGAAATCAATTCATTTAACTTCTAAACCAATGCTCTAAAAATTCCCATTAAGGCTAGGATCAAAAGAAAAAATGGAGTATTAGGCCAGTCTCAGCCAGAGCAAGAGAAGGATGAAAGTGACCCAGAATAAAGAGCGCTGAAGCTCTTACAGTTGCCAGTGGAGGGAACGGAAGATGGGGAAGGAAGCAGGAGCCAGTCAGTCAGAGGATGGAAGTAGGCCTTGATGATGGCCAGAGAGCCTACAACATGTCTACAGAGGTAGAGTACTGCTGAGATTAGTGAGAATCTGAAGCATCTGAACTTTCACTATGGCTTCTCTCCAAGAGGTTCATGTGTAGAAAAGCTGGTCCCAGTGACACACAGCAGGTCCTTTAAAGGTGCATGTCCAGTGGGAAGCCACTGTTGCAAGGCATTATTGAAAGTCTTATGGGACTGGGCTAGTTCCTATAAGAACATACCACATCCTTCTGCCTGCCTGCTCTAGTCACCACTCATATCTATCTGCTCCCACTGTCATGCTACACACCATCTCGTCATAAAAACCAAATGGTCCTTACCAAAGCTGAGTAGACATCTATTCCCAAGCTCTGAAGTTCCTGAGAATCAACACCATAGAATTCATCATGGTCAGGAAATGTGTCGCATGGTGCCTCTCTTCACTCCCGAAGTCCTAGGGCATCTCAAGGTATTAATTATTCTGAAGACTTCATAGCCACACACCTGTAATCTCAGCACTTCACAACTGAAGCAGGAGGACTGCTATGAGGTCAAGGACAGCCTGAGCTTATCTATCTATCTATCTGTCTGTCTGTCTGTCTGTCTGTCTGTCTATCTATCTATTTATTTAATAAAGCCAGCCCCCAGAGCAGCCTGTGGTCCCATGCCTGTAGGGCTTCATATACTAGTCTTTTCCCCAGGGCTAGTTGGCACTCTTTCCTTGGTCAGAAAATGTGCCTATAACTTACATTTTTTCTGAAATATTACTGTGGCTTTCCCAGATAGAATTATTACTCATTTATGGTATAGTTTATTTTACTGTAGGAAGCAGTTATTTTTTCCTTTACTACATCCCAGTCTATGTACCTTTCCTGAACAGTGAATGTGTGGGCATGTGCCAGGCCTTTTCCCCACAGTCCCACCTACTATTTTTTCCTGCTGAGTTATGTGCTATAGAGGGCATAGCACTTTGAGCTATTTCCTAGGTTCCTAGGAGTTGACTTCCAACTCTGTTCAGCCATTGGGAGACACACACTCTGCCTTTATCATTTTATCCAGTACCACCTTTGCCATCGATATTCATCCACAGATCTAGACCTCCAGGTAGATGGTTATGGACCTAAATTTGGTTAGTGACACCACTGCAGAAATCTACTGGCATCAGGACTTGTCTTTGGCCCTCGATAGCTTAGAGACTGAAGTTACTTCTGCCTCTGACTCACTTCTGGTCAAGTCATTGTTTGTTCTTTGGATTTTCATTTCTTCTACAATCTCTTTAATCAAGATCTTACAGGAAAGTTCCTAAATTCTGAATATTTCCATTTTTTTATTCTGTCGTGTATAATATCTTACTCAACTTTGTAGCATTGATTTAATGAATGCCAGATATGTTGTAAAAACTCAATATGTGTGTATAAATTTATAGAATAGACAGGAAGAATGAATTCAGTCAGCAGAGATTGTGAAGAAAAAAAAAAAAGAGTGTGGTGGCACATGCTTTTAATCCTGGCATTCTGGAGGCAGAGGTAGCAAATCTTTGTGAGTTTGAGGACAATTAAGTCTACAGATTGTGTTCCAGGCTAGCCAATGTTATATGTCTCAAAATAACAACAAACAACAACAGCAACAGTAATAATAATAATAATAATAATAATAATAATAATAATAAATAAGAAGGATGATGATGAAGAGAAGTGGGGGCAGAAAAGAAAAAAGTGATCAGCAAGTTTTTTGCACTAGCTGCCACTGCCACCCAGGGCATTATGGACTCCACCTCTGGAACTGAATTGTATGACTTAAAAGCTATTGAGGCCTAGTCTTGAAAGCAATGATTTCACTTAAACTATTTAATCTTCTCATGATAACAGAGTTGATTACCTGCATAGAAGGATGAAATCCTATAAAACAATCATCTTGGGTTATAGCGTAAATACAAAGAATGAAACATTACTTTCTCTCTCTCTACAAATGCAAACATGTATGTTTTCTAGGACACTCAAAGTGTAGCCAGATTCTTTTCATCAGTTACTTCCAAAGACTGAGTCAATACTCAGGACCATCAGGAAGAACTTAATCAGATAGGATTTGCCCAATAAATGTTTCTGACTTATCAACTGAACTCAGAGATGCTGTACAGACTGACACGTATAAAGTAGTACAGATCTGCTCTGTCAGCCAACAGCCTAGTACCACAAAACGAGATGAACATTATAAATCCACCAAGCACTGCCATTGAACAGAGTTCCCTTTGGAACACTCTTCCTGTCTGAATTTCTCTAAGGAAAACCCAACACATCTTAGAGAATATTCTAAACCTTCCAATTGTGTCTGTGGGAAGAGACTGATTCCATTATGCAGGGTAAGAGATGGTTGCCCTTAGTGTAAGGTAGAATTTGAATAAATTGTTAAAGTATTCCTGTTAGTATTAAGTACCTTTTACTTAATTGATTCTTTTGCTTTTTTATTTAATACTAACAGGTTTATTTACCATTAAATTTGCAGAAAATTTACAAAGTTAAATTTATTAATTAGATCAGTATTATTCTATGGCTGTTAATATTTTCCTAGATTCAGTGGTTATAAACTAGGGGAATAACAAATGTCAGATTTATTTTAATAAACTTCAACTTTGAATTTAACTAAATTCGAAGTCAACAAGTTGTCAAGACTAACTGTCTCTTAAATGGTATTTAATGTTCATGCTTTCGCTAAGTAGTTCTGCTGGCTTGCTACACAGATGTCTTTAGACAAATGGTGCTGCCATGATTGTAAAGAACCATGTCTCCCTACACTGTCTCTCAGACACTGGTTACAACAGAATCAACCTGTGCAAAATGATTCTCCTAAAGCTGACCAATATCAAATGTTTAGATCTAGTTTCTGTCCTCAGTGTTAGCATACAACGGCAAGCCACACTCAGCCTCCTCTTCCAATAGAATGGGCTTCTTCAAATTTTACTAGAAGCACATAAGAAAGGACCTTCTGAATCCCTTGCCAAGGACGAAGATAAGTAATTTTACTTAGAGTTTTAGTTCACTTTGTTTAATCCCTACAATTCTCTCTTGGTAACTATGTATTTTTATAGGTGTGAGATCCCATGTTTAAGCTTTTCCTTCCAACTATTTTCACAGGATGACTTGAAGTTATCCGTCACCAGGTCTATAAAGCATAATTATGGCTGAAAACCAAAGGCTGTCTAACATTCAATATATAACCAGCAGCTAGTCAATAAAATGCTTTTTCTCATTACCTGTGAGTTGTTCTCCTTTTTATTAACAAGAATAAATTTGGCATCTAAATCATAGTGACATAGAACTCTGGCTGCATTCTATTACAGGAAACATCCACTGAAATCAGGCCTAGGGCATTTTAATAAAGAAGAGCTTGGGGTGGTAATGAATAGGAAAACTGGGGCTGATGAGTTCTCCAAGAAAAGGTGTCTGTTTCATTACTTCTACTTGCTTGTATTTCACTGTTTTATCTGCATGAAAACTATTCTTGCCAGGGAAAGTGTGCACAGTAAGATTGCTTCTCCTTTGTTGCTCCAATAGGAGAAAGGGTTCAATTCAAATTCATACATTAGACGTGCAATTCCTTGAAAGAGTCCCATTTTTAAAAAATGATTTGTAACAAACATGAAAAAAATGCTAGTATCAGTGTTCTGGGTTATAATCAACCTGTGGGTAGCCTTTCAAAACATGTAACAAATAGCTAGTGTAAAAAAAAAAAAAGGATCCTGGACTACTGAGATGTCTCAGTGGGGAAAGGGACTTGCTGACAAGTCTGAGGACCTGAGCTGGATCCCTGAGACACAACCAAGCTGTCCTCTGACCTCCACCTGTGCCCTGGTGGCATGCATCCCCCTCATAATAAATAAATAAATGCTTAAAATCTCATTTGAAATAATGTTTTTGCCCAGCGGGGTGTTTCCCATTGAATTAAAAGGCTCAGCACTTCAGCATCCATTAGATTTACTAATTGAAGTTAATTTAATGCTCTCAGAGGCTTAAAAGCATACACAGAGCAAGGCAGGAATTAGAAAGATTTCACTGACTGATTAGCAGTGTGTTTTTGTAAACAGGTGGCGCAGTGATTGGCCTGTCCAGAAGCAGATCTTGATGCAAACTATTAATTCTCATTTGCATTAATAGCCTTTGACATCAGCACCTCACATGCTGCATGCTGTCCTGCTCAGTGGGTCCTGAAGCCTGTTCTCCCCGGGAATCCTAGCCATTTGCATTAAGAATTCATCAGAGAAGTAAACACTCAGAGCCCTCTCTGCCCTATACAGCTTTGGAGAAATCCATGCTGGTGTCCAGAAGAGAGAATGTGGAGGTTTCTGCTTTCATGGGGTTTCATGGTGTCTTCAGAGCTTCAGATGACACCTCTACAGAAAGGTCTGTGTCTTCACCTCAGGTTGTAAGACTTTCCATGAGGTAATGGCACCTCTCAAGCCCAGTCTTAAGAAAATACTCTCAGGCCATTTTTAATTCTAGTGGCAAGAAGCAGGTGGAAGAAAAACCCTCTAGACTGGCTTCAATGCCAGGGAGAAAAATCCCTGTGCCTTTGTGGCTCTCAGTGACAGGCTCTGTCAAACAATGCTGAGAGTGTCTCTCTGTGGATGAGCTCTGCATAGAAGTTAGAAAAGAAAGGTGGGAAACTCCACAACAGAACCAACTGGAAAGGGAAAAAAAAAAACAAACAGAATACAAAACAAAAGCAAGAAAAAAATGAAAAGAGAAATGAGGTGGAGGCATTGTCCCCACTAGCTCCAAAGTGACATAAACTAGAGTTACCTCAACTAAAGAATTGCCTTCATCAGACTGGCCTGTGTCCACATTCTCAATTCCTAAACCTCAACTAAAGAGTTGCCATCAGATTGGTCTGTGTCCACATTCTCAATTCCTAATCGATATGAAAGGCCAGCCATCTGTGGGCAGTATATCTCTAGGCAAGTTGTCCTGAGCTATATAAAAAAGCTAGCTGAGCAAACCAGAAGGAGCCAGCCAGTAAGCAGGTTCCTCTATGGTTCCTGCTACAAGCTGCCTTGAGTTCCTACCTTGGTTTACCTGCCCCCGCATAATGGACTATAATGTGTAAGCCAAATAGACCCCTTTCTCCTCAGGTTGCTTTTGGTCATGGTGTTTATTACAGCCCTAGAAAGCAAACTAGAATAAACATGAAAATGAGAAGACAGAAAAGTAACTAAAATGCAAACAAAAAGATTGTGAGCAATCCCTTGTAAACCTACTCAGAAAATGCCCTGAAACTGGTACCAGCAATGGTTCCATTTGCCCTTGATGGTATTACACAGCCAGGGTTTTATTAATTCCCCACTCAACAATGTTAAACAGAGAATAAATAGTTATACTAAAGAATGGCATACCCAGGGCATGACTATATATATATGGTGAACCTGCTATGGGAACACATGAGCACAGAGAGGCTGAGGCCTGCTGCCTTCACTGAAGTGTGGCTTGCATAAAGGGAGACAAACTCTCTTGGCTGATGTTTTGGGAATCTTTCCAGAAATGACAATTAGAAGTCATGTTGTATGATTAGGTTTGATATGAACAAATACCCTCATTCACATTGATAATGGAAGGAAGTAGGCATGGATAAACGGGGGCCATTGATGCAGAGCCTTTGATGCAAGACCTATTTTGGACTTAGTTGTCAATGAGACTAAATTGAGAGATGTCCAGAGCCCACATGTGAAAGTCACACAATGCTGCTTGTCTGAGTGTGCTTTATTTCACTTGATATTATGATTTCCAGTTTCATCCATCTTCCTGAAATGGTATAACTTCCTTCATCTTTGCAGTGGAATAAAACTTCATTGTATATATTTACCACATTTCTTTTATCCATTCTCCTGTTGATGGATGGTTCCATATTTTGGCTATTGGGAAGAGTGCAACAATAATCATAAAATATGCAGGTGAAACAAAAGAAGAAGAGGCAGGAGATGGGCTACTTCAAAGTAGAAGGAAGTTATCCTGATTTCGTTATGAAGCAGGATTCTCCACAGTACAGACACACTTTCTCATTTCAGGAATATAGGATTCTCCAGATGAGATCTTGGGAACTTTGAGAACATAGGGACTCCAAACTACTTCTTAACTCACTACCACCAAATAAGCTGGAACCAAGGTTAGAATGTATGGTGTCATGAATGAGGATGGCCCCAGTAGGCTCATATGTTTGAATACTTGGTCCCCAGTTGGTGGAACTATTTGGGAGAGGGAAAGGAGGATCAGTGTATGGAAACTCTTTCTTAGTTACTTTTCTATTGACATAATAAACCACCCTGTGACCGAGGCAATTTATAAAAGAAAGTGTTTATTTGGGGCTTATGGTTTCCAAGTGTTAGAGCACATGATGGCTAAGAAAAGACAGAGCAGCAGGGACAGCTGAGAGTTCACATCTTCATCTGCAATTAGGAGACATAGAATGGGAGAGAGGCACATTGGGGATGATGTAAGTCTGTTCGAACCTCAAAGAATGCCCAAGTGACATACCTCTTTAACAAGGCCATGCCTTCTACTCTCTTCTGAAGTTGGCCTGGATGATTGGGTTGGTTGGTTGGGTTTGTTCTGTTGGTATTTTTGTTGATACAGGATCTCACTCTGTAGCCATGGCAGACTTGGAATACCATGTAACCCAAGGCTGTTCTCAAATGTGTGGATATGTGGTGAGCTTCCCTGAGGGCCAGGATTACAGGTATGAGCCTACATTCTAGGTTTCAACTTTCTAGTTAAAAGAAATTAATTAGGCCAGGCGGTGGTGGCACACGCCTTTAATCCCAGCACTTGGGAGGCAGAGACAGGTGGATTTCTGTAAATTCAAGGCCAGCCTGGGCTAAAGAGTGAGTTCCAGGAAAGGTGCAAAGCTACACAGAGAAACCCTGTCTCAAAAAACAAAACAAAAAGAAAAAAAGAGAAAGAAAGAAAGAAAGAAAGAAAGAAAGAAAGAAAGAAAGAAAGAAAGAAAGAAAGAAAGAAAGAAAGAAAGAGAGAGAAACTGCTCTTAGCACCTGGGATTGAGATTGCACAGCTCAGATGGAGGGTCTCAGCCCTGGATCTACAGCTCCACTTCCTCTTTGATCCATTTATAGAGTATTTATGCAGAAGCTCAGTAAAATCTACGTGGAGGGTGGGCATCTCTTTGTTGAAAAATCTCTCCAGGTTCCTGACTCTCATTCCCATAGCTGCCCTTAGAACATTGCTAAATAGACATCTTTGTTACTGGGGTCATGAAAACTTTCTGGATGAATCTTTTTTTTTCTTTCCCCTCTGACACTCATTTCAAAAGGCATCAGAGATGATGAGAGGGCAATAATCTCCACGGTGATGATTGGGGCTCCCTGAGCGGCTGGGCCTCAGCAGCAGGTGCTGATTGTTCATCACACAGCTGGTCTTCTTTCTGCTGGTAGCAGCCGTCTGCACTGTGCTCATCTTCCTGGGGAGGTTGGCAGCTGACAGAGTAAACAAACTGCCTCACACCCTGATTGCAAAACTTTCGAGAATATAAACATCTCTCCCAAGGGCCAAGACAGGAAGCTTTCATGTGTTGTTTTGTTTCTACAAATGTATTCCAGTCTTCAGAGTCTCATAACTCCCCATGAGTTTGCCTGTGGTGATAAAAGGGTTGGAGTCTAGTTCATGAGGCGACAGCCATATGGACAGTGGCACTGACAGAGGAAGTGAGTAGAGTTGGAATTTCAGAAAATTACATAGAATGTTCCAATAGGAAAAGGTACGAAATCTTTAGCTAAGAGAACCTTTAACCTACTTAAGATTTGGTAAAAATCCAGTTTTGAAGTAATTTTCTCCCTTCTGACACATATGTTTGTCTGCACATTTAGCCAGGGGCTGGTAATTTATCCCCAACTTCTTTATTCCTTGATTAAATTGAGAGAAGAAGGAAAAGTGGCATTGGGGATAGGGGCACTCTGACCTGCAGCTGAGTCAGACAGGAGCATAACTCCACTTCATAAGATTCTTTCTCCTCCAAGTTCTGTTTTGACCTTCATCTTGGTCGCTACAGTATCTGAGGCCACACAACACATATGCTGTTTGTCATTGTGTGAAATCTCTTTGTTGCTGGTTGAAAACCGTGTTTCAAGAGCCTTTTCGATCTAGGATTTCATCTGTTACAGAACAAAAGCAAAAGCAACTGATTCAAATAAATTATCATCTTGTCACTTCCAATTTTTACTTTAATATTTCCTTCTTTTTACTTAAATAATCTGTAGTGCTTTGATTGTTTATTTGATCTGATTATTTATTTTATGGAATAATTATTTCCCTTTCTACACTATAACACAACTTGTTCACTTTCAAAGATACTTTGGGAGCCTGGAAATGTAGCTCAGCAATAGAGCATTAGCAATGTTTTGACTTCAATCCTAACACCAGAAAAAAATAAACAAAAAGGAAGATGTGCATTTTGTAAAACAGCATTTTTTTTGCAATATTTTCATTTTAGGTTGAAACACTTCAGCTTTGTCCTTGTACTTTCTAGTATTACCTTTCACTCATACCAGCACACAGTCTTCCTAAGTACCTGATTCCTCTCTTTGAAAATCAGCAGCTAGTAATAGGAGGGTTGAAGCAAGCCTTTGAGGTTGTAGCAAAACATAAACAGACTTTCATGAGCATTTCCTAAAATTCATTAATGTTTTGTGGCTTATTACACTCATAGGTCTTGTCTTACACTTTTCTTCGGGGGACATTTTAGATGATTAGGCTCTTTGTGCATCCTACAAATAACCATAGGAAAACATTGTATAGCACACATGTATGTTTTAGTGAATTTTATCAAAACTTCAACGATTGAGTTTGTTTGCTTCATACCACAGACTGTGAGTGCATGTTTCACCCAAATCATCTCCATTCCTGTTTGTCCTCCTTGTTCTCTGTGGTCTGCCATCTAAATCCTAAAATTCAGGGTTACCCAGTGGCTCTCTAAATTGTGTGTGTGGTAACAAGAAGCCAAGGGAAACTGTTTCCACCTTTTGCCTCAAGCCCATTTTTACATTTCTAAGGCGTCACTTTCTTTGGCAATTCTCCACTAGCCTGAACTGGTAGAGAGTTCTAGTCTTCCTAAAGACACAAATGGATCTTAATCACATCAGACCCACTCAGATCAAGGCACCTTTTAAATGACCTCTTAACTGCAATGTGCAGTTCCCACCCCAACCCAGGGATAGACCCTTGTTTTAAACACTGTTCTGCCAGGTTTGGGAGCTGCCACTCACTGAGCAAGGTTCTCCAACTTTGCAACTGGAAGCTCCTCGACTGGGAATTGGTGTCTATTACTTCTCATCTAATAAAAGAAAATACTTTGACAAGGTACAGAGATATTCAGTCTTCCTCACTCTGTAAGAAAATGTCATAGAGCTGACATAAAATACATCCTGAAGCCTTAGTAACAAAAGTGAAGCCGAGAGAATCTTCAAGGTTAAAGTTCAGTCTTGATTTATAGCCTGGCATCCTGGCTAATTATTTAAAAACATTAAAAAGATGCTTACGTTCCTAAACAGAGAATCCACAAAGTATCATGTTATCCTCTATCTCATTTTCATCTTATTATTGGATATATGTCATGTGTGGCATGGAGGCAAGTTAAAAATCCCACAGGAAGAAATATTTGAGAAATTAGAAATACAAAGGAAAATTAAGAAAAAAATCTACTAGTTTTAGATTACACTATTTGGAAGGAATAATTGACTAAGAATTCTATAATTTAGTGACTAAGAATTCTATAGTCACTAAACAGTTTGATATTACAATTGGAATGAGCAAATCTGACTCTTCTACTTAAGAGCAGGGGATCTCCAGGTTAGGTGTGTACAAAGTGGGTGGATATACATGCTCAGTGCCGGTTGAAGTTGCGTTCCTTAATGCTTCCATAATTCTAATATTATATTGACATAGAGATCACTTAACTCTTAATTATATGATCCTCTAGTGCTATTGATAACTCTGCACAGATGGAGAGACTGCTGCATGGGTAGACAGAGGCTATAGTCATTGATAGCCAGTTGGCACAGCTGTCTCAGGTTTTTTATTGCTGTGAATAAACACCATGGCTATAGAAACTTGGGGAATAAGAGTTTATTTTTCTTAACTTGCACCTCACAGTCCATCACTGAAGGAAATCAGGGCAGGAACATGAGTCAAGCAAGGCAGAAACCTAGAGTCAGGAACTGATGAACAGGCCATGGAAGAATGCTGCCTACTGGCTTGTTCTTCATAGCTTGCTCAGCCGGGTTTATTACAGAACTCAGGACCACCAGCCCAGTGGTAGCATCATGCTCAGTGAGCTGTGCTCTCCCACATCAATTATCAATCAAGGAAATGAACCACAGGGCAATCTGGTGGAGGCATTTTCTCAATTTAGGTTCCTTCTTCCACGATGACCCTAGATTGTATCAAGGTAACAAAAAAGTAGCCAGGATACCAGCTAATGCTGCTCAATGGCATTAATGGAAACAATTATTTCTGGCTGCATGGACTGCTGCCTGTCCAAATTATGAACATAGCTTCAGTTCATATTGGTCATATATTACTTGTAATTATCTCTAGAAAAAAATTGTCATAAACACAAGGGAGACTTTTCTTAATAGAGTTACATCTTATATTGCATTAATTAATCATTCCTAGACTCTGTCCTTTACTAAAGGGCAAACCATCTATTTCATATGGAACAACAAAGCTATCATATGCAATTTCTTTACAGAGGTCACTTAATTAAGGTCCATGCTAGCTTTTAAACCCCTGCACTCCAATCTTGTTTTCATTATCCAACAAGTGTAAAGTTTCTTCCCTAGTATAGCAGTTCCCTGACCAGCACCAGCAATACCCCCGACTAAGTGTGCCAATTTCACTGAGCTTACAAGAAATTCCAGGAAGGTCACATAGCCTGTGCATCAGTCCAGCTTGACAAGTTCCCCAGAACCATGTATATACAGACTATTCCCCCCAAACACCAAAAAGTATCCATTCTATTCAGCATCTTGTGTACATTTCTCTAAAATAGACCTCACACTGGGACACAAAGCAAATCTCAACAAATATAGAAAAATGAGATAATTCTGTGCATCCTTTCTGGCCATAATGAAATATAAAATCAACAGCAAAAGCATCTCTAGTGATTACAGAAACTCGTGGATATTAAACGATGCACTACTAAATGGTGAATGAGTGAAAAGGAGAGGAAGAGGAGAGTCTAGGAGAAAGGGACAGAGCAGTGAATGTGCAGTGGCCCAATTATTATACCAATGTCCTGTGTTGACACCTCTACACACACACACACACACACACACACACACACACACACACACACACACGAATATATATATACACCCTAGAAAGGGAACCCACAATAGACAAAAACATCCAATTGCATCAATGTCCAATTTGGAGGAACAGTGCATTTTTTGTTGTTGTTGTTGTTGATACTATTAGCAGACCTATTGGTGAAGTGTTACAAGTACAAGGATAATTCAGCAGTAACAGTATCACTAGCAGATGGTTATACAGTCATTTTAGAAGTCCTGAAATTAAATAAAAGTGAAAACAGCACACACACACACACACACAAACACACACACACACACACACACACACACACACCTCCAAGAAACATTAAAAGCAATCCTGAGAGGGATTTTTTTTTAACACTAAGTGCCTGCATTTTAAAAATCACAAAGAGGAGCTAAAGAGATGACTCAGCAATTAAGAGCACTGACTGCTCTTCCAGAGGACCCGGATTCAATCACAGCCCCCACATGACAACTCACAACTGTCTGTAACTCCAGACATACATGCAGGCAAAACATCAATGCACATAAAATTAAAAAAAATTATAAAGAGTACAAATAAATGGCTTAACCATGCAATTCAATAGTTGGGAAAAACAACAGCAAACCAAACCTAAATCCACTAGACAGGAATAAATAATAAGACACAGAGCAGAAAATAATGAAATCAGAACAAAAAATGAAAGAATTTGAGAGCTGGTTCATTGAAAAGACATACAAGATTGAGATCTCTTTAGCACAGTTAACAAAAAAAGAAAAGAAGGAAGATAGAAAGGAAGGAAGGAGGGAGGGAGGGAGGAGAGGAAAGGGAAGGGAAAGAAAGGGAAAGGGAAGAAAAGGGAAGGGAAGGGAAGAGAAGAAGGGAAGGGAAAAGGAGACCAAAATTAAGAAAATTAGAGATGAACATAGAAGCATATAGGAACATAGATGCATGAACATAGATGCAGATAGGAATTCAGAACACTCTAAGGGAATACTTTAAAAACGTACATGCCAACAAGAAAATGTAAGAGAAATTGGTGAATTTCTAGATTCACCTGGACCTTCAAACTTAAACCAAGAAGATGTAAACAGCTTAAGCAGACCCATAAGAAATACAAAGATTGAAACTGTAATAAAAGTCCTTGTGACTAAAAGAAGCCTGAGTCCAAACAGACTTACTGCAGTATTCTACCAGACTTCCAGAGAAGAATTACAACCAATACTAAAACCAAAAGCAAAAGAAAAGAAGGAGCATTCCCAGTCCCTGTCTAAGAAGCCATCTTTACTCTAACACCAAAACCACACAAAGGTACAACTGCAAAATATGTCGACTGAGGTAATCCAGAAAGGCAAATGGCACATGTTCTCTCCCATTTGTGACTCCTTGCTCTAAATCTCCAGATGTGAGAATTTAACAACAGGAACAACAACAAAAAAATCTAAAAAAGGGACTATGAGGATGAAAGGAGTAAAAAGGTCTATGGGAGGAGATGTTTAAATAGAACACAAACATGAGTGCTATAAAAGAAGAAATGGGAGAAATGGGTGGGGGTGCTTTAACTGAAGAAAATGTAGGAAGGATAACAGAGGGGAAGGGAAAAAATCAAAACTAACACTATGGATGTTTGGGAAAGGCAGAGGAAACATATTATTTTATACATTTATTTAAAAATATTTGTGTGTGTGTGTGTGTGTGTGTGTGTGTGTGTGTGTGTGGTTTAAATGCAGTTGCTCCACAGGAGGTGACAAAGTCTTCCCAAGAAATATAGAGTACCTACCAAATATTCTAGTGCCAGGCACAGGGAAATTTTCTTGCAGTCGTTGGTCAGCGGAGTCCCAGGAGACTCACCCAAATAATACGTGCTATGGCTATCACCTCTAGTTAATTCCTAGAACTTGAAGGTAAGACACCTTGGCAAAGATACCACAAACTTCAGACACAGGACTTGGAGGAATCAAGCTCTAACTGGACCCAGGCCTGAGATGTCCATCAGTGCACTACAGCAATGCCAACTGAAGACATCTCAATAAGCCCTGATATAAACTTTCCTTCTCAGCCTGTCCATATGTGCCAGCATTTCAAAGTGTTTAGTACCCAAACTCATTTGTGTTCAAATATCACTTCCCTATCAATGTGACCTGGCATTCTGAAGCTTCTCCATCCCTGCTTACTTCATAGTTGTTATTATGAAAATGCCTGTCTGCCTGAAAATGTTATCATGGCTTACAACCCACTACACTAAACTCTTAATAAAAGTATGCTGATCAGCATTAGACAGACTTCTGGTAGCGTTTTCTCTCAAAGTGATTCCAGAGTATTAGAAGTTGGGAGTCAGGGGTGGTGGGAAGGATTATAAAGACTCCTCAGAATGAGAGATACCCCATGGGCATAAAAATGTTTGCCAAACTCATATGCATTGTTTTAAGATCAATGTTAAAAAAAATTGAAGTACTAGGAATTGGGTAAACTTGAACTTCAACCTTAATTAAATAAGGTAAATTGGTGGGCTTGTTTTCCTTATCTGTTATGCTGTCTATTAGAATAGCCATTTTGAAAGTTTTTCCCCCAAATCCAGTGTGAGTAAATGTGAAAAGTTTAACTGTGCAAAGAATATTTGTAATGTGTAATTTTTAACCATCCCCTCTGCTATCTATAATTTTTCCATTTTTCTGCAGTATGGAACTGTAGGACCCTCAGGCAAGTGATTAAATGAGTTAATCTGAGCACTGGGATAGCAAGTAAAGGCAAAAGAAAGACTGGCCATTGAGAATCATTCATAAGCAAGTTGAAACCATGAAAATAACTCACGAGTCATTTTATAACATACAGAGCATCCCACTCAATAGGCCGCAAGGGATCATCTAGCTGAACACTGACACTCTGATGAGATCTTCCTCCCCACATCCTCAGTCTTTGACTAGCAGTGTTAAAGAGAGGGAGTACTTGGACTACCAATGCCTTCTCCTATTGGAAGAGGTATCTGAGCAGACTTAACTGTGAAATAATACAGCATAGCCGGGCAGTGGTGGTGGCGCACGCCTTTAATCCCAGCACTCGGGAGGCAGAAGCAGGCGGATCTCTGTGAGTTCGAGGCCAGCCTGGTCTCCAAAGTGAGTTCCAGGAAAGGCACAAAGCTACACAGAGAAACCCTGTCTCGAAAAACCAAAAAAAAAAAAAAAAAGAAAAGAAAAGAAAAAAAGAAATAATACAGCAGAGGAAATGCACAAGGCAAGTACTATGAGTGGACTTGATCTGTATACACAGTATCTCCTGCCCATGCCTCAGCTTTTATGACTTGGTAGTAGAAGTCATTTTGGCACAACATTTTTAATAACACCACTGTTCTTCCTAGACTATTTGATACACACAATTAATATATTCTGCAGATGATCTGTCATTCTGAGAGGCTGCTAAATGAATCAGGCTCATTAAGTGCTCCTTCTTTATTAATAGCACAAGTCACACTGCTGTGATGTACACGAGTTATTAGTAGAGGTGGCTTCTGCTTCTTGTTTGAACACATCTTATAAATAAGCCAATGCAGAGAGGGATATGAATCACCATTACTGGAGACTGCCACATAACCCAGGGCCATAGGACATCATGCCTTGCAAATCTCATACAAACTAGTTCACAAGACAGAGGATCGTCCAGTGTACTATCTAGGCAAATGTATGAAATCAGCACCAAACAAGAACAATAGAAAATAAAGGAAAAAAAAAACTCCCCTTCAAAAATAGATTTTAAAAATCTGCCATACAATATTGGTAAATTAAATCCACCAAAACGTGATTGTAATAATCGTCTGTTGTGGAGTACCAAAAAGACAAAAAGGGTTGGTGGGAGGGGAATAGTATGGTAGTCTTAGAGCACGTAGAAACATAAAGGCATCAGACATTAAATATCCTTTTATGATAAAAATTTTTCAGGATCTCATCGTGTTATAAATGGAAGAAAATACCTTCAACCTGATAAAAGAGTATCCGCAAGAAAATGAAAACTGAAGTCTAGTCAAAGTTCACAACTTAGTTGTTCCCACTAGAGGTGAAGTCCAGGAGGAATTGAGTTTGACAAATCAGAAAAGACTTCTCTAAGAGGTCAAGGGACTGTTTGAAGAATCTCAGGCTCGAAAAAAACAGTGGACACACCACTGTAGCCTAAATGGCCATCATGCCTCTCAGGAAGTCCCTTTGGAAGAGTGGGACTGAAAGACGTGCCACCAATGGTGGAAGTATTTTTAGCACCCCCCCCCCCGACCCAGGGCAAAGCATCTGGAAAATCATGGTGCCACTTTGTGTTTTATAGAGTGCAAAATGCCTAGTCAACATGAGGCTAGAACAAGAGACCTGCCCACTCTTGATGTGTCAGAAGAAAGTATGTGGGTTCAGGAGAAGAAGATGACTTCAAGAGTAAAACTCCATGAATAACAAATCAGACACTTAGTCCATCTGAGATCAGTGGAAAGATTGGGTAACAACAATAGAAGGGAGGGTGAGGCAGGAAAGGAGGAGGGGTGAGGCAGGAAAGGAGGAGGGAGGGGTGAACAGCATAGAAATACTATAATGGCAGCTTTCCTAAGCAGCCCTGAGATGATTCAGAAAGCCAGTCTGGAGGTGTTTGTGGGGTTTAGGTTCATCCCCTCCCTTTACACAAGGGGCTTTTAGCTGCTGCATCCCCCACAGACTAAAGTGACCTCAGACACAACCTATCGCATTTGCTGAGCCAACTAAATTGGTTTCCGAATTTAGAGAACATGATTATAACAGAAAACTCATTCCAGAGCTGAGCTGCACAAGCAGTTTTTCCAGAGATGTAGCCAAGTCTCCTCCTCTGAATGAGGTTAACTGGCAACTGCAACCCCTTAATTCTGTAGTTGAGAAGGACCACCGACCCTTCCACAGCTTAAAAGACCCGAAAGAAATGAGATCATGTTTGCCCCATTGAGCATTTTGTGTATTTTTTAAATCACGATTGTTAGCATAAAAAAAAAATTGTTTGGAATTCTCGATTTCTGTTGTTGTTGTTGTTACTTTGGTTGAGTGTCTTGTGTGAGCTCATATCTTTCCCAAGGAAAATCAGATTAAGAGACTAGTTCAGTTGGTTTACGAGACTACGGGGATTGGCAGAGCCCATCGATAGGTAAAATCAGTCACTAATTAAACAAATGATGCTCCCTTGTTTGTCTTGATTTCCCTGGGGCTTCCAGAAGATGCTGCCTGCAGCCCCATTACCAATTGCAGAAGGACCTCAGGGGCTCAGGGATGCAGCTGTCTGAGTCAGACCGAAACAGTCTTTATGGACCAACATGGATTGTGGATAAAAAGTGAGCATGCTCCTTGGGATGCCGTGTGTGGTCCTTCTGCATGATGTGCATTTTAGATTTAACTTTAGGATTCGATTCCATAACGTTAATAGAAATCACTTGCAGTCTGTCTTCTATTCACTGGGAATCTGCAGCAGATAACACCATGTCTCCAAGTTTTAGGAAAGTCCCATCAATAATAATTTTATACTATATTCAGACTTCTACAAATATATAACACTGATATGTTGTTGGGCATAGTTTATAACATATTTGCCTCTTGTATCTGCTTTGCTTTGTCATAAATGATCAAAAATATTCCATGTGTTTTATTCTTTGGTGGCATATGCTAATTGTACACATTGGTGAAATAGGATCTAATGTTTCCATACATGTGCGGTGATCAATTCAGGCTATAGATTTTTTTCTTTTTAATTTTCATTAGGCATTTCAAAATTCTGTTCATGTTTTCATTTTTAGTTGATTTACAATAAATGTACATGTTTCTGAAGTATACTACACAGTCTGTGGTTTCAATACAAGTGAACAATATCAATATCAGACCATTGTGATTGTCATATCCATCACCTGAAACACTGATAATCTTTGTGTTGTGAACACAGCATTTATTTTGGCAGGTTATTTTGACTGTAGAATAATGCATGGCTCGGTGATGATACTGTAATAAATTCTTATTTTCATTACAAAAGATTTCTGCTGCTCAGTTTGAACTAGGCATTGTAAGCTGAGAGCTAGCTGTACGGCTTCCCTCAATCCTTTGCTGTGAAAGCCACATGTTCTCTGCTTTTTATCATACTAGCAAACCAAGAACAACCCCAGATGCCCTCAGAACATGGGCTGAAGCCATCACACTACATCTTGTATTCGCACCATCTGCCTGAATGCCTTCCTGGTATGTGGAATTAACAGTGTGAAAATGGACCTGGGGACCAGCATATCCCATGGAGAAACTATGTCAATATAAGGAATATGCCCACATTTCCAGTCATTTTCCTTGTCTCTTTAACTGCAACTCCTACAGATTCCAGCTTATCTTCATTACATGAAGGGGGTAAATAGACCAGTTTTCCCTATAAACATTAATGATCTGGTTCCCATCCTCGCTTTACCACTAACTAACTAACAATAGTTTGCACTTTTTTGAACTTCATTGCTCTGGCTTATAAAATGATGTAGAGTAAAATTGATGTTTTGGTTTTGATTTTTTCTACTTAATTTTTTTGAGAATTTTTCTGTATTTATGCTTCATTCACATCATTCCCACCCAGAACCCCTTCCCCCAGCTCCTTCTAAGCCACCCACTCCCCCTATAATTCTTGACCTCTTATTCCTTAGTTATTATTGTTATCAACAAAGACACATATGATCTGCTGAGTCCATTTAGTGTTGCTCATATGCATATGTGGTTAAGGTTGGCCACTTGAGATTAGACAACTTATTAAGGAGCTCATTCCTGGAGAAAACTGATTCTCTCTTGGTGGCCATTAATTGCCTGCAGCTCTTCTTCGGGGTGGGACTTGTGAGATTTCCCCCACTTGTGTTGGCATATCAACTAATATCATCATTATGAAGGCCTTGTTTAGGCAACCATAGTTTTGGGACTTCATGGGTACAATTTCCTGTCATATATAGAAGACACTGTCTTACATCAAACATCTAGTCCTCTGGCTCTTATATTCTTTCCACCCTCACTTCTATTTTCCCTCTGCTTTGGGTGTAGGGCTTGTGTTTAAATGTATCAATTGGGGTTTAGGTAACCCACAGTCTCTTATTCTTTGCATTTTGACCTTATGTGTCTCTGTAACTGTCTCTTTTATTTTCCTTCTTCATCACATTAAGGAAAGTTAACACTCTCAGGGTGGTATGAATGAAGTACCTGACAACGAATTTATGAATGAATGAAAGAGGGAATGAATGAGTGTGTAATGAATGCATGAATGCTTTCTCCAAAATCAGCTTTGAAATCTAGCTACCACAAGCTTTCTTGATTCAGCCTCCAAACTACTACAGCATGAGTAAATTTAAGAAAATCAATCGCTTCTTGGACTACATAAAATAAACCCAGGGAAGTCTCTTCTAGTCTCAGCTAACTATGACTTCTGGTAAAAACTGGCTTCCTGGAATATGTGAGAGCACTACAAACTCAGGGTAGCAGGGCAGCTGCCTGCACAGCTTTACATTTCTCCAGACAGTGGACATTAGATATATTTATGAGCTTTCAAAGCAGAGCAGGCTTTAATGCAATTTTGCTCGTGTAATTGAGAAAGAAAAATGGGACGTGCTTGCCAGGCATCTCTGCATAAGCCTTCCCTGGATCCATGGCATTTGTATCAATACAGGAAGCCATGGAAGTAAATTGAATTTATAGACTTGTGAACAATAAATCAATTTCCATGGAAAAACCCTAGTACCGGAGCTTATCCATTAGCTTCCTCTTCCACTATTTTTATTCGTTCTTGCTCAGAGCATTACACAAAACAGACACTTGTGATAACCCTAAATGAGTCACTTTGGCAAGGAAGTCATTTGAGAGAATTTGCTCTAATGGTGGAACCTTCCAGTTTCCACCTTTAACTACACCATAAGCCACAAGACTCCTGTAACTTTTAGGGTTTTGATGACTCAAGAAAAAAGAATAGGCAAGTGCATTTGAATCATCCTTATGTCCTCCTACATGTTTGACTTTCTTTAGATTAAAAGGGCACACTGAGAAAATGCAGTTTTAGAGAGGCCCGTGTCAACATACCTTAAAACACATAGACACCTTTCCCTTTTGCTCCTTTCCAGGTGGTATCAGCAAACAGGTGTTACCCTTAGATGGACATCAAAAGAGTTCAACAGCAGGACTACTCACAGTGTGTGGGTTTGGTTCAACATGAAAGGGGTGGTGAAGCTCAGCTGAGCTCATGACACTTTATCCATATAGAAATCCATAATTTCTATCCATATCTGCTAAGGATTGAGTACTTTGCATTTCCTGATATCTCTATACTTAATACCTAGCAAAGTTCTGGGATACCAAGGTCATCAATTACAACACTAGCTGTGCTAGATGTCACTTATAAGTTTTCTATGTCCACATAGCATTTTACACATGTCTTGTTTAATTCTCTCAGAAACCTTATTTTGCATTCTTAGTATGTAAAAAAAAATAACCAGAGTATTATGGATTATATCTTAAATGTCTCGAGAAGGTCACATGTTGAAGTTTTGATCCCCAGTTCATGTTACAGATGGTAGAAAATTTGTGAACTGGTTGAAAGAACTGAGTCACGGAGATCATGCCCTTGAAGGATGTATTGGGAACCAAACCCCTCCTTTTAGCCTTCTCTCTACCAGTGAGGTGGGCAGCTACCCTTCACCACATGTTCCCCATTATGATGATTTGCCTCCTCACAGACCCAGAGTGAGGGGAATAAGTGAACATGGACTGAAATCTCAGAACCATCAAAGTGAAATGTCTTGAAGAAAGCTGACCTGTTGCAGGTATTTTCCTACAAATACAAACAGAAATCTAACACAAGAAGCATAGGCACACAACTTAACTTCCTTTGCATACATAGCACATGGCACAGCCTATGTCTAGACGTAATTGCTAAAGTGTACTCTAGTACACAAACTGTAGGACTAGAAATAGCCCAAGACTTGAAGCAAGATAAAGGCCCTCATTTTTGTATTTCTGGAAGCCATCAGGTGACCTCTGGAGTCTGAGGTCTTAAGCTAGGAAAAATGGCATGAGTCCATAAGATATTTAACCTGGGGAAGAAATTGTGAGACACTTGTTTGGAAAAATTGCTCTTAGCTTCCTCACATCAGACCCTAGAGTCTGGATTCTAGTACCCATGTTGTCATTTTTTTCAGTCCCACAGACTAGAATAGTCAGTAAACTTGTCAGACTGTGTGACAGGAATATTCAGGAGACTGTATGGCTGGTAAAGTCCCCAACTAAGGAGACTCTGTGCTAGGGAAAGAAAACTTGAACCAGACTGATATAGATATGATAGGATGAAAGGGTAGATTATTAAATCTACTTTTAAAGAGCAACTTGTTTAAAATGTTTTACATTGCTATATATTTTGGTTTATTAAAAATTTAAAGTTAATTTTGTTATATTGTATGTATATTTCTACTCTTGTTTAATAATTAGTCATCCATGATAATCAAACTTCTTACAGTCATGTTAGTTAATTTTTCTAGGTATACATAGATATATTGCAATTAGGTAGGTAATCTTCAAACACTCCAAAGATCTACAGAATATGGCATTTAAAATGTTTTAAAAACTTAGACTTTTCTGGACAATGAGACATTGGCAGCACCAATTCCTTCAAGGACAATGATGGGCATTGAATAAACTCATTATAAAGTTTGCTTTCTTTGTGGCAAAAGTTAGCCACTGGGCAAAAAAGTGCCCTTGCATCGACTGGTTGATAATACGTTGTATAAACTGGACATGCAGGACCCATACGAAGGTGACCACTGAACTTTGCAAGGAAAGATGGTCCTTCAGGTTCCTGCTTAGCAGAAGAGACTACCAGACATTCTACAGGACACAAAAAAAATGACTGAGAGACTAGACCTATAGGCTGAAGATGGATGCCCCTACATTGCAGAAGAACTTTGGGTGACTGTTCAGGCAGCCAACTGTCTCTGTCATTCTAGATTTCTGGAAGTTGCTTACAATGTTCTTCCAGTTTACTTAGGTAATATTATATCCTTCTGTGGTCTTTGATATAGTTGAAGATTAGATAGTTAAATTTTTTCTTGGTTATGATAAAAGAAAAATTAGATACAAAACCTTAAACTCACAAATACAGGATAAATAGAATATTTTCTTTGAATTTGCCAAATACAAATAGAATAGATTTTGTAACTAATTCTTGCCTGATAACTGTTCTATTGTATGTAATTTTACTATGTTAAAGTCAAAACCCTCCTTTTTGATTAGACAAAAAAGAGGAAGTGCTATGGAATGTTGTTCTGTATGCTGTGAATGTGTGTTGCTCTGATCGATTGATAAATAAAATGCTAATTGGCCAGTAGCCAGGCAGGAAGTATAGGCAGGATAAACAGACAAGGAGAATTCTGAGAAGAGAAAGGCTGAGTCGATAGTCATCAGCTACACACAGAGGAAACAAGATGACAAGGCAGAACTAAGAAAAGGTACCAAGCCACGTGGCTAAACATAGATAAGAATTATGGGTTAATTTAAGTGTAAGAATTAGTCAGTAATAAGCCTGAGCTAATGGCCTAGCAGTAATGACTAATATTAAGCCTCGCTGTGATTATTTTATAAAAGGACAATGGGTGAGAGATTTGCCCCAGCTGTGGGTTAGGCAGGACACAGGAAAACTTCCAACTACACCAGACACCCCACTGTTTGTCATGTTTCCATCCAAACTAATTTTACCTGTGAATTCTCTACCCTATTAACTCAAAGTAAGACCCCCATTTCTTCTATCATTTTTGTCAGTTTCAGGAGGAGAATACAGAAAGATCAAAAATCCTACATGTGGGTCTTAGACCTTGGCACAGCCAGCCAGTATCTCCGAGTCCCCACCTTCATGAAAAAAAAAAAATGCCTATTCTATCTCTACCTCAAGATTATGATGATGCTCAACTTTGAAAATTCTAAAACACACACACACACACACACACACACACACACACACACACACACACAATACATCCTCAATTTAATAGTACACATGCTTCCCAGTGTGGTGCTCTGTGCCTAGGTGGAATGTTGTCAACCAACCATAAGAATTTAAGGCTCTTGACGTCTTGAAAGAGAAGTCAAGATGGCGCCATATAAAATGAGCACTTAATATAGACAACTTCCCATGCTGAATGAACTTGTTGTGTTATGTTGTAGGTTCCCACACATGCTTCTGTGTAGTTGCCCCAATACGTAATGATTTCAAAGAACAGCCATGTAGGAAATTGAAGGTCTGAGATATGCTGTGTCATGGGATCAATATGTTCCCTCATGCTTTTAAAAAGATGTCATCATTTTTTTTTTCAAATTCGAGTTGAATAGGCTGAATTATGATCATGTATGTAGATATCCACAGTTACCTAAAGGTCTTACTCAGAATACAAAGAGCATGGGAACAGACTGCACTTTGGAATTGTGAAATCCAGTGTTGTACTAATTCTCAAGAGAGAAATTACCCACCCCCAACTCTACCAATTAAATACTCTTCATTCAAAGGAAGATATAAAATCTTTGGGAAAAAAAAATAAATGATTTTAAAGCCCTTTAGAGTTTCAAAGCCTTTGCAAGGTATAGAGTCACTGTTTGTATCCAGTTTATCAAACTAACTCCCTGCTTTATGTTTTAACCCTGATTTTTGGTTTTTTGTTTGTTTGTTTGTTGTAAACACTGATGACTGTATAGTTTTCCAAAGTCCATATGCATTTGGGGAATACCTCACTGAGTAGCATTCAAAGATGAGTTTCAGGAAAGAAAGGGCCATAGTTTCAGCATCTGCAAAGAGTAAATTAACCTTCCACAGATACCATAGATTTTTCTCCACCTAAGCTTCTTCACTGAAGGAAGAAAAGTGAACAATTGGGGTTTCATCCATCGTCCAGTTCTAGCATCCTCAGTATCCAGGATTGCTCCAGCATTGGGTATATTTGGGGAAGAAGTGAGCAATGGGGATAACTAGAGCAGCAGGATCTGGATGATAGATGAGCCTGTTCATCATTAGCAGAGTGTTTCCCTAGATGCAGGGCATCCTTGAAAGATGCTACAGCTGAGAGTGCTCTGTCCACATTTTGCACTTCTTCTTGTCTATAGCAGCTCTTCTTTTCTCTGCCCCATTGGCTCAGCTGCAGCCTGGGAGCCCTCAGTCTGCCCTCCCAGCAGAAACTTCTGATGTACAGTGGCAGACAGACAGGATGGTGGAAATCCTGGATCCCTCAGCACCACCTCTCTGGGTTTTCCCCATTACACAGGGACACAGAGAGGCTCAGTTGAGCAGCATGTGGTAAAGCACTGCATGCATATGAACAAAAAAGTTGCTATTGCCATCTTGCTACCCAAAGTTATGAGGCATTTTCCCTGAAGGATTTTCTTAATTTTGGTGAAAATAGTCTGTCTTTCCTGAATAGATATTTGTGAAATTTTATCTGAAGCATGCTGTATTAAGCAAAATAACTCAGGCAGTGGAAAAGAATATGATCTATTCACATGTAGAATATGAAAGAGTCATCCACATAGGATAATTAAGGTTACTAAGGGTAGGAAAAAGTTTGGAGAAAGATTGGTCAACAGGAAAACAGCCACAATTGGGAACAGTGTGACTGCTCTATTATGCAGTATGGAGAATACACTACAAAATAGCCAAAAGAGAGAATCTTTGATACTCTAACTAAAAGAATCAATAACTCTGCAGGGATATATTAATTACCCTGATTTAATCATTGCTTAATGTGCTCATGCAGGAAGTCATTTCAATCTAACCCATAACTTTGACCAATTACTATTAGTCATCAGGATTTTAATTAAAAACCAACACCTTCTGGGTTTATATGTTCCCAGTAGGAAAGATTGAGGTCCAAAAGGAGTAATAGGTGCAGGGAATGAAACAGGATAAGATTTTTCCAGCACTGTGAGGACTAAGGCTGAGGGCTTCCTGACCCTGCTGAGCTTCACTTTGTTGTAGGAGTTATACAAACTGTGAACAAGGACTGAATTATCCATCAACAAAAGGCATTTTGAGGTTCCCTGAGCTACATCACAGTGGGACATTAGCATTAAGAGACAGCTCTTGTGATTAAGGAAGACCAGAACTCAGAGAGCAAAGTAAAGACAGTAAGGCATCCAGGGGTTTCAATCTGAGCAAATGGGGATTTTTATTTTTTCCAGAACTATTTTGATTTTAAGATTGAAATATTGATTTCCTGGGAATGCCCTCAGTTATGGGCAAAACTTGTCACCATACTTCATAGTAACGGAAAGCCAGCAACAGACGTGGCATGATGAGATTTGTTCTACATTATTTTCTTTTTTAATGTAAACATTAGTGCTGGTGGAGACATGATTAAATAAGCCCATCCTTCATGGTGAGTTGGAGGCTACTGGAGTTATGGTATAGAGTCAGATGCAAAGGGAAACAATGTCCTTGACAAACAATGACAAACCCGTGGGTGAGAGACCTTTACCTCTACAGGAAGCAAGATGAGGAAGCAGGTTTGGGAAGAAAGGAATGGAATTGGACAGGAAGCTAAAGGACCTTGGGTTCTCAGGCGGCTGACATTACTAAGCAGCCAGAACTTAGAAAATACTATGTAGTCTGCGTCTGAAAGGCGAAGCTCAGACAAAGTCATCTATTTTGGAGTTATTGAATTAAGACTAAAGCCTTTGAAAGTCACTGAGATAAGCTGGGGGCAAAATGTGGAGTGGAAAATGGATGGAAGGAGTGTCAGTATCTGAAGACTGAGAATGTCTTCCCAAAGAGGTTGGAAGAAATGGGAGACATACTGTCATGGATTACAAGGTTCTGTGGCTTTGGGAAAAGATGAAGAGATCAATATTAAGAAAGAATGGAACATCAATCTCACTACCAAATTTTCAGAAATTTTTTGGAGCAACTTGTAGTTTCTCAGAGGAAATTGAATTATATTTTTGTTCTTGTTTACAAATTTGAACCATTTAAATTTTTGAAACAGCTGAAAGTCCAAAGTAGGTCTTGGAAACATGGTGAAACATAGTAGAGTGTTCCAAGACTTCTCCTGTGTTAAAAGGATTTCTCATACCAGCCTGGAGAATTCTACATTGCCAAAATATGAGTCAATTTTAAGCTTTTTCAAAATGTCTTCCTCCCTCTTTCTGAAATAATGTAAGCCAGGTACATGTTTTCTATCCAGCCAGTGCCAGAAAGAACACTGGGCATGCACATCACTTGGAAAATGTGCAATTACTGTCACTTTCAGGGTATTAAAGCCAAGTCATTAGCAAAGAGACTCAAATTCTCATTAGAAAAATATCCCATTGTCAGTAAATGAGATCACAGATCTTACCAGCCACAGTGAACAACTCAACATGCAACTGAGATTCCCCCAAAACACTGCCATTCCAGCCCTAGAATAAAGAATGCCTAACATGACCTTAAAGGTCATTAATAAAATTACCTAGTAAATGAATAATAAAATCCTAATATTCTTCTAAGAAGTTAGCATAAGTTGGGCTTTCTTCAATATAACCTGTATGGTTTAGAGTCATGAAATTGACCAAAGAGACAGACTTTAAAACAGCCATGTTAGAGAATTTAAAGGAATAGAACACAAAAGGATGGCAGGTGGGAATTCTGTACAGAAATTAACACTAGACAAAGAACATATAAGCATTCAGCATCTATAAATACAGCATCTGGATTGGCATTTTTACATGATGAGTAGAAAGGCAGTTTAGTTAAGAGACAAGAAAAAAAATCACTCAACTTTGAGGTAGAGTAACATAAATTGAAACAGAAAAAGTCATCTGAAAAGGGAAGAGGAAAGAATATTCCCAACCTATTCTGAGTCTAGAATTACCCTGATACCAGTGGCAGGCAAAAACAGACACAAACCAATAAATAGCCTTTATATAGATACAGAATCAAATAACTGTTAACAAAGACGACCAAGTAGGAATCACCTCATGAGTGAAGAAGTGTTGCTACACAGGAGAATCAGCCAGACCATGTGCCACATTACAGAATAAATGAGAAAATGCATGCTATTGTCAACTGAAAGAAAAATTTGTTACAATAAAAAACTCTTTATGATAACTTCACTTAACAAATTAGGAATAGAAAGGGACTTCCTCTACCTGGAAAAACACATTCATAAAAATCCTACAGTTAATACCACACAATGGGAGAGGCTGGAGGCTATTCTTCTGGGATATGTCAAATAATGCTAGAGATCATACCCATGAAATAATGGGCTTTTTCCAGCATCATTTCACAAGCCAAAGTACTAACAGGGCTCTGAATAGTGAAGGAAAAAGTATTATTATCTATACTTGCAGATTTTCTTATGGCTAGAACATCTTTTACAACCTACAAAAAAAAATACTAGAATTAAGAAATGAATTCAGTAAAATAGCAGACACATGATCCATATGTGTGACCTGATTGAATCATTGTGCATTTGGAAGGAAGAATCTAAACAAAGAAACAAATACACACTGTAAAGAAGTTGCATTTAGTTGGTCATTGGTGGCACATGCCCTTGGTTCCAGCACTCTGGAGGCAGACATGACAAGTAGATCTCTGTGAGTTCAAAGCCAGCCGGGTCTACAGAGAAAAACCCTGTCTCAGAAAAAGGAAGAAGGAGAAAGAGGAGGAAAAGGTGGAAGAGGAGGAGAAAGAGGAGGAAGAGAAGTAGCATTTACTATAGCAGCTGAAGAAAAAAGTAATTATGAATAAATTTAACCAAGAGTGGATAATTACACACCTAAAATCCCAAAACATAGTTTACAGAAACTTAAAAATACCTAAATGATGGCAAGACATCTATTGGAGGGCAATCTTCCTAAGATCCCAGGACTACCCCTAAGTCAGATAAAGAGTCAATTAAAATTCCAGTGGGTGCTTACATAAACAAACTCCCAGAAAATTGCAAACTTTATTCCTAGGAAATGGTAATCTTAAATTCCTAGGAAAGTACAAAGGCATCCAAACAGCCAAAATCATCTTGAAGGAATAGATTAAGGTTGAGGAGCAATAATTCATGGTTTAAAATTTGCTACAAAGCAATGGTAATTAGTGTGGTCCTATTGTAAAAAACATTCATGTAATCTGATAAGATAAAACCAAGAGTTCAGAAAGTATCACAGAGCTCAACTACTGACAAGTGATTTTGAACAAGATGTGGAGATCATTCAATGGAGCACCAACAGACTTTTTGGCAAATGCTGCTGGGTCAATTCAATAGCCACATGAAGTCAAACATGTACATCACATCACAAATAAAAATGAACTAAAAATGGATCAGTTGCCCAAATGCAAGAGCTAGAACCACAAACTCTCAGAAGAAGGTATGAGGAGAATTTTACAATTCTGCATTGTCTCTAGATTGTTCATATAACATTAAAAAACAGGAGAAAAATGAAATGAAAAACAGATAAATTAGATTTCATCAAAATTTTTGCAAAGAAAGTGAAAGACATTTCACAAAATGGTTTAAAAAATAAAGGAAGGAAGGAGTAAAGAAAGTGAGAGAAAGGAAGGAAGGAAGGAAGGAAGGAAGGAAGGAAGGAAGGAAGGAAAGTAGGAAGGAAGGAAAGAAGGAAGACAGTAAAGAAGGAAGGAAAGGAAATTGCAAATCGTATCTTTAGTAAGGATTTAGTATCTGGTAAATATCCATAAGAAACTTTTACAACTCAACTTCATAAAGATAACACGATGTGAAAATTGGACATTTTGATAAAGAAAATATCTAGATGGATAATGAGCATGGAGAAAGATGCTCAAGGTTAAACATGTGGTGCACACTTACAATTATAGTTCTTAGGAAACTGACACCGGGAATCCTGAGTTCAAACTAGGCCACATAGTAAAGCAGTCTCAAGATGCTCAATGTCATTCAGCATTAGGATAGTAAAATTTAAAATCATGATAAGGGATACTTGATGTTCACTAGGGTGTTTATACTAAAAACAGATGATAAATAGCAAATGTTATTAAGAACTTACATGAAAAACTGGAACTCTGGTGTATTGTGGGTAGAAATACAAAATGTTGCAGCCACTTTTCAAAGCTGCATTTTTGGTTTCTCAAAAAACTAAAAAATAAAATTACTATTTTACCCAACATATAAAGCATACATAAAAAAGAACAGAAAACAGATAATCAAACAAGTATTTTGTATGTGTATATGTGTGTGTGCACACACAGTTGTATGTGTGAAGGAGTGTGTGCTCATGTATTCATGCACAGAGGCCACAGGCCAATGTTGGGTGTCTTCCTTTCCATTCTCCACCTTATTTTCTGAGAGAGGGTGGAGTAGTTAGTTTTTATTGTCAACCTGACACAACCTAGAGTCACATGGGAAGAAGGAACCCTGATTGAGGAATTGCTGAGATCAGACTGGCCTGTGGCCATGTCTGTGAGAGATTCTTTTAATTGATCATTGATATGGGAGGGCAAAGCCACTGTGGGCAGCTTGGCTGACATAGGTAAATACCCCAAATTCATTTTTTTATATAAATATTTTTATTTTATAATTAATTTAATTTTACATATCAGCCACGGATTCCCCTGTCCTCCCTCCTCCCCCCCCCCAACCGCCCCACAATCCACCACCCATTCCCATCTCCTCCAAGGCAAGGTCTCCCCTGGGGAGTCAGCCTAGCCTGGTAGATTCAGTTGAGACAGGTCCAGTACCCTCCTCCCTGCACCAAGGCTAAGTAAAGTGTTTCACCAAAAAGCCAGCTCATGCACCAAGAATAGGTCCCAGTCCTACTGCCTGGGGGCCTCCTAAGCAGTTCAAGCTCATCAACTGTCTCACTTATCCAGAGGGCCTGGTTCAGTTCCATGGGGGCTCCTCGGCTATTGCTTCACAGTTCATGTGTTTCCACTAGTTTGGCTATTTGTCCCTGTGCTTTTTCCAATCATGGTCTCGATATCTCTTGCTCATATAATCCCTCCTCTCTCTTGCCGATTGGACTCCTGGAGCTCTACCTGGGACCAGGCCATGGATCTCTGCATCTGCTTCCATCAGTCACTGGATGAGAGTTCTATCATGACAGGGAGAAACTTCTATTTACAATAGATTATGATTAAAACAAAGATCCACAATTGTGCAAGGTGCAGAAAATAAAAGACTGCAGAATGCTCAGTCAAAAAGGGAACATATACATTCTTCCCTCTACCAAGGCCCTGGGATTATTGCAGAGATGTAGCAAGAATCTTAAAAGGTCTAATTAATAAAATCAAACCTGAGGCCAGTTACTGGGGTGAATGCTGGAAGATCAGAGAAGCAGAACAAGCCACAGCTACCTCACCTTGCCAATTCCTCAGCTGATCCTGTTTCCTCAGACTGGATGCCTCTGAGTCCTCATCCAAAATGAGTCTCAGCTGAACTGCTGCTCGAAAGCCTGAAAGCTTAACCAGCCAAAATGCTTCTAGTTCCTGGTCTTCACGCCTTATATACCTTTCTGCTATCTGCCATCACTCCCTGGAATTAAAGACTCACTTTTTAGGATTAAAGGCTTGTGTCACCATGTCTGACTGTTTCCAATGTGGCCTTGAACTCACAGAGATCCAGAGGGATTTCTGCATCTGGAATCCTAGGATTAAAAGCGTGTGCTACCGCTGCCTAACCTCTATGCTTAATATTATGGATGTTCTGTTCTCTGACCCCAGATAAGTTTATTAGGGTGCACAATATTTTGGGGAACACAATACTACCACACAGAAAAGGAGGGGGGGAAATGTAAGAGCAAGAGGTGATGAATAACTACAAAGAAATATCTTCTAGACACAGCAGAGTATCTGCACAAAGGAACTCACAGAGGTTGTGACAGTATTCATAAGTCCTGTGCAAGCTCAAGCCAGACCAAATTCCAACATGGAAAGGGAAG
The DNA here is from genome assembly GCF_004664715.2 of Peromyscus leucopus. NCBI lineage: Eukaryota > Metazoa > Chordata > Mammalia > Rodentia > Cricetidae > Peromyscus > Peromyscus leucopus. The sequence goes on from NC_051084.1 coordinate 46,936,944, forward strand.
TTGAACACAGAACTGCACCCCTAGCTGTGCAGGTATTGGCAATTATTAGCTAACTGGAGGAGAGACAAATTTTCTCTAAAAGTGTGGAGGAGGGGCTTCGACCTCCCTCAACTGAATGTACCAGGCTCTGCTGACTCCCCATGGGAGACCTTGCCTTGGAGGAGATGGGAATGGGGGGTGGGTTGGGGGGAAGGCTGGGGGGTGAGAGAAGGGGGACAGGGGAATCTGTGGTTGGTATGAATAGAAATGAATAGAAAATCTCTTAATAAAATAAAATTGTATGGCCCCTGGTAAGTTGAACTTGTGCCAGTGGAAGACCACTTAGCCAAGAATATTTGAGCAGCACAAATTGGTCAGGAAGGGATTAAAAAGATTTTCAGCCGGGCGGTGGTGGCGCACGCCTTTAATCCCAGCACTCGGGAGGCAGAGGCAGGCAGATCTCTGTGAGTTCGAGGCCAGCCTGGTCTACCAAGTGAGCTCCAGGAAAGGCACAAAGCTACACAGAGAAACCCTGTCTTGAAAAAACCAAAAAAAAAAAAAAATCATCCATATCTTGCTATTTATGGAAAATATCTATCATAGGAAAATCCATAGATACAAATAGTACATTTGTGTTTACCAGGGGCTTATGGTAAAAGGGAATGGACATTATTTTGCTAATGAATTTACAGCTTTCTTTAGGTCAATGAAAATATTTTAGAGATTGATATACAAATCCTTATAGGACATTGTCAGTGTGTTAAATAACAAAAAGTTGTACACTTTTGCTTGGGGGCTTGTTAGATTTTTTTTTTTTAAGTAGTGCATAACAACATAGATTTCAGCGTGGCAATTCACACATGCTTTCTTTCATTAGTCACACTCATGCTCCCCTCTCCTACACCCCTGCTCCCCTCTCCTGCTCCCCTGTCCATCTTGCTGGTCCCTTATCCAGCCAGTAGCCCTCTATAATAGTTTGAATGATAAAAGTGCTCCATAGGCTCATGTATTTGGGTACTTTGTCTCCAGTAGATGACAATTTGGGGCAAGTGATGGAACTTTTACAAGGTGGAGCCTTCCTGGAAGAACCATGTCCCTGCAAGTGGGCTTGGGGGTTCTATAATTGCACTTTCTATTATCTTTCTCTGCTACCTGTGTGCAGAGGAAACATGACCAGCCCTCTTCCTGATCTTGTCACCAAACCTTCTCTGCCATGTGTGTCTTCATGGCCATGATGGACTCTCTTTCCCTGGAACTGAAAGCTGAAACAAACACTTAATGAGCCCGTTCTCCTCAAAGTAGCTTTTGATCATGATTATTTTATCACAGCAATGGAAAACTAATATACCCCCTTCTGCTTTGACCCTTTTCTTCATCCCTTCCTTATGACTGCTCTTCCTCCTCTTGTGACCTCCTTCAGTTTATGAACTATACTCATACTCCCCCACATATATACACATAAATAAAAAATTAAACCTAAAGGTCTGCACAGGAGAGAAAGTCATTTGTCTTCTGAGTCTGGGTTAGTTGCTTAATATAATAATTTCCAGTTCCATCCATTTTCCAACAGATGAATAAAGTTCCAGTGTGTGTGTATGGAACTGCATACTTTTAAATTGTACATTTTAAATCATGTGAATGTCACCTCCATAAATATTTGAAGGATAAGCTAACTTTATGAAAAAGTGTACCTTTATTAAGAACAAATTTCACCCAGAATTAATGAAATTGTAACTTAATTTTTTACGGGCTTCAAATTTTCAGCAGATATATACTTCATTAGCTAGTTGCAACTTTTATCTCTAATTTTATCAGCTGCAATCCTACAGTCAAGTCACATGTACTATCAAAAATTCTTCCTATCATGTTCATTCACCACCATTCATCTGCACATATAATTCATCACACAATCCTTTAAAAATTGCAGAAGACTGACCTCTGAGTATATGTGCACAGTCCTCAAATATCAGGATGAAAATCATACATTCTTGAGATAAAAAAATATTCATTATGAATTGTTAACTTGTAAAAATACAGACTGACCTTCGCAAGGAATGTGCAACTATTACCTAGTTTGGAAGTGTGTGTGTGTGTGTGTGTGTGTGTGTGTGTGTGTGTGTGTGTGTGTGTGTGTTAAGATCTAAAAACACACACATCAGTGCTTTAGAAAATAACTTCATGAGACTTTATTTTCATCATTATAATTCTGTTATTTATTAATTGTTGCTATTTTAACCCAAAATACTTTCTTCAGTTTTGATTTGACACTTGATCTTAGTCAGAAGTCTAGAAGCAATCTTCTTGCTTTTATAAAATAAGAATAGATCAAAAGGTTATTTTAAGTCTTGAGTACCATTTTAACCTTTTTATGTCCTTTGTGATATGGAAAATCAAATGTGTGGTAGTCTTGAGACATACAGCAGACTGTATGTACATGCTGTTCTCACAGTAGGAAAGAAAGGAAGGAAGAAAAGAAGGGAGGGAGGGAGGCAGGGAAGGAAGGAAGGAAGGAAGGAAAGAAAAAACAAAGAAAAGAAAAAGGGAAAAAAAAAAGAAATCGACCCAGAAACAATAGAAAACGTCACAAAAACGGTTGTGTTTGGTCACCCTCTCCTGACAAACTATTTTATGTTAGGGTCGAACAGAGAGAGCCAAGTGCCCTTGCCCCACCCGACCCCAGCCCCAACAAACGGGAAATTACTAGAAAGAGCAGAGCTGTAAGTCAGCAGTTGCACAGGAGCCCAGCACTTCCAGATGCTCTCCCAGCAGTGAACCCTGCAGGCCTCTGAGGGCAGCGAGGATAGGCAAAGCAGCCCAAAGGCTGGTTCGTAGCAGCTCACAACCAGATGGGCCAAGGCAGTGGGGCTGCTGTCCAGGCTGAGTTCCCATCTTTTCCATTCGGCTTACAGAAGCAATCAAGTCAGATGCATTCTGTGCTCCCTTCAAGCTCCCCCCAAAAAACATGTTCCACGATGCAGTTCATTCTTCTCAAATATGATGGCTTTGCACTACGTTCTTTTCTTCCTCCAGAGACATTCTTTGAATCTGTATTGCCTGGTGCAAGGCAGCTTTTTTTTGGTCCAGAGATAAAACTGAACTCCATTTCCCAGAATCTCTTGATGCTTAGATTTAGCGGTGGGAGCTGCAAACGCAGCCTGAAGAGAAGCACAAGCAGAAAGAGAGACACCACAAATCATTGGCTTAACGTGCTTTGGCTCTCAGGCTTCCCAGCATTAACCAGCATGGGACCACAGATGCCGGGGTAATGGCCTGTGTGTGTTCCATAACTGCTTTAAAAAAAAAAGAAAGAAAGAAAGAAAGAAAGAAAGAAAGAAAGAAAGAGAGAGAGAGAGAGAGAGAGAGAGAGAGAGAGAGAGAGAGAGAGAAAGAAAGAAAGAAAGAAAGAAAGAAAGAAAGAAAGAAAGAAAGAAAGAAAGAAAGAAAGAAAGAAAAAAGAAAAGAAAAGAAAAAAAGAAAAGACATTTTCTGCTCCAGTCATTGTGGCGACTGTATAATTTCCAATTCTCTCTACCAACTACTGACAGAACCTAGACCTTTTTGTCTACTTAAAATCCTCTTCTGTAAGAGTATTCCATTCTGTTTAAAAGGTTTTTTTAAATTATTTTTTGAAGAATTAAATATTCATAACAATCCCAAAATACTGGATAGTCTTCATGAACAGTAAAGAAAGAGGTGAGAAATCAGAGATGTGTTTACTAACAAAAATACATACACAACTAATACTTACATATAAAGAGAGCAGGCAAAAGCTCCTTGGCCTGAGAACTGCCAAGTTGACTTCAGAATCCATTTTACCTAAAGGGTGAAATAAAGTTCAGGTTCCCAAGCTTTGGGGGAGCTAAGAGCTTTCCAATGGCTGATCAACCTCCTCCCTAAAACATAGAAGTAGTTGTTATGCATTCTTAGTTCTCTAGAAACATGGCTGTTCCTAACAACAGAAAGAACAAATGAATCTGATTGGTTGGACTGAAAAGCTTGCATTGTATATGGGTTGACAAAGATGGAACATTCAAGGAGGCCCCTAATCTCTAAATCTTGATTAGTGAAAACTGTAACTGTAACTTGGCAACAAATGTTTGTGATTTTTTTGTACTTATAAACCCTGCTTCTGCCCCTGCTCAGAGCTATCAGGAGGAACAAGGCTCCCAAGTTCCTGTTCTGCAGCCCTGATCAATCAGTGGGGTCGAGACTTGTTGCAACAATGGAATACTCAGATTAACATCCCTCCATTCTCAGAAACAAATCATAAACTACCACATGTTTCTGAGAGAAATATTAGAAGATATTATTCTAATGAGTGGTCACCAGCCATCCATATTATACAAGAACAGGGCACAACAACTGATGATCTTCCAAAGACACCAACAGCTCTACCTTTAAAATGGTTAACAGACAAGCCTGTATGGGTTCAGCAATGGCCCTTAACAACAGAGAAACTCCAGGCTTTAGAAGATCTGCTAGAAGAACAGTTAAATGCTCAGCATATTGAAGAATCAACCAGCCCTTGGAATTCTCCTGTATTTGTTATTGAAAAGAAATCTGGTAAATGGAGAATGGTAACAGACCTTAGAGCAATTAACAAAGTAATTCAGCCAATGGGCTCTCTACAATTTGGAATTCCTTTGCTTACTCTGTGACCAAAAGGATGGCCTCTCATAGTTATTGATTTAAAAGACTGTTTCTTTTCAATACCTTTACAAGAAAGAGACAGAGAAAGATTTGCTTTCACAGTGCCTACTTATAATAATTCTCAAATGGTTAAAAGATTTCAATGGAGCGTCCTCCCACAGGGAATGTTGAATATTATGTGGTGATTTAATAACATCTTTGGAACCCATAAGTGTTGCCTTTCTCCCTCATCATGGCACATAACAGGCTAGATGTAACACATACATACATACATTCATGCATGCACATATGTTGTGTATATATTATAATTTTCATTTTAGAACCTTGATAATATCCTATGACATCAACAATAGTAGCTACAATTTTTATTTATTATTTAATATCCACAGCATGATGCTTTGATATACATATGCATAGTGAAATGATTATTAGTCTACCAAATCATTATATTGTATCATAATGTATTGCTTAGTTTTTTGCTTTTGTTTTTGTTTTTTAGTTAAAAAGTGCCTAGAATCTACTATCTTGCACCTTGTCGTATGGAATACAATCATGTTAACTATATAGTCCTCCTAACCACAGCTCAGTTCCTTTCTGATTACATCTCCCCATCCCCAACTCACTCCCACCTGCAAAAGAAATATCCTAACTCTGCTGCTCTGTATTTGAAGTTTTGTCATTTCACATATAACTGAGACCATGGACTATTTTTTTTTCTGTGTCTGGCCTCTTTTATTTAGCATAATGTCCTTCCCATTCATCCATATGTTCCTATAAGGTGGGACTTCCTAAGTTATGCATTAAATAATTCACTTAGAAAAAAAAATGAAGACTTCCAAATCAATTGTCTTAGGGGCATGTGCTGGACAATAATTATGATAAATTGAGTAAGAAATGGTCTTTGCTCCTAAACAATTCATAAGGAAGATGTTGAAGGAGACTGTCTTTTGCTTATTACAATATAAAAAAAAACAAACAATTTTATCAGATATACATGTGAAGAGAGAGAATAAATAGGTTTAAGCTCTACAACAATACAACAAAGTAAGGTTTGTTACTTCCATTTCACAGACAATAAAGAAATGACTCAGGAAAATTGATAACTGACTTAGGGTTAACCCACCAGCAAGTGACAACATGGAGATGTCACCCAGCCTGTCAAAGCCAGAGCAAACAGTGTGTGAGAACAGAGCACAAGGAACAGCTTTTACAGGAACTGCAGTGTGGAGTGTGGTCATTAATTGGTTGGGGGAAAGAAGGAATTGATTCCAAAGAGGGACTGACTTTTTCTTCTGAACTTGAATATTCTCCTGTGTTTAAGAATGCAGAGGTTAAAGGCAGAAAAATCACAAGAGAGAAAAATTAGTAATGGTGAGTAAACATGTGGAAACTGGTGACAGAAGAGGAACATTCAAAGGAAGTCAAAGTACTTGCTGAATTTAGACTAAGTTTCTCAAATGTCAAAAAGCCAAGAATAACATGCTTTCTACCCAGCTTGAATTTCATTAATTTTTTATGAGTAGGAAGAATTTTGATATGTGCATGAAGTGCAATTTAATTCCAAAGGGAAATATCATCTGACAGTTTGCTTTCCTAGGTGAACTGCAATTAAGAACTATCCTGGTTGGTTTTGAACAATTTGACCCAAGCTAGAGTTATCTTGAAAGAGAAAACTCAATTGAGAAAATACCTTCATCAGATTGCCTAAAGGCCAGTCTGTAGGATATTTTCTCTTTCCTTTGTTTTGTTTTGTTTTCTACTGTCATTAGGATATTTTAATTGAATAAACACTCTTTGGCTTATTACAACACTGGTTAATTTCCTAAATTCAGGAGAAGATAAATTCTGTTGTTTGTTTTATTTTTTTAATTTTTTTATTTTTTAATTTAATTTAATTTTACATATCAGCCACTGATTTCCTTGTTCTCCCCGCTCCCGCCCACCCTCTCCCCCAGCCCACTCCCCATTCCCATCTTCTCCAGGGCAAAGACTCCCCTGAGGATTGAGTTCAACCTGGTAGATTCAGTCCAGGCAGGTCCAGTCCCCTCCTACCAGGCTGAGCCAAGTGTTCCTGCATAAGCCCCAGGTTCCTGACCTGCTCTGGTGATAGGATGGCCAAACACCCTAATTGTCATCCTAGAAATCCCACCCAATGATTGAGGGAACCGAATGCAGAGATCCATGGCCAGGCCCCAGGTGGAGCTCCAGGAGTCCAGTTGGCAAGAAAGGGAGGGCTTGTTTGAGTGAGAATTTTTGAGACCAAGTTTGGAAAAAGCACAGGGACAATTAGCCAAATGAATGGAAACACATGAATTAAGATGTTTTTAATTTGAAATAAAATTATATCACTCCACACCTTCCTTTCCTCCCTCCAGCCCTTCACAGTTACCCTTTCTTAAACCCCTCCCATAATCCCCTCATGTTATTAACCTCTTTTTCTTGCTCTGTGTTTATATATGTTAATTTATATTATATATATTATTTAGACATATTATTATAGACATATTATTTATGTTTCTATATATACATATATAGATATGTGCATATGTGTGTGTGTGTGTGTGTGTGTGTGTGTGTGTGTGTGTGTGTACAACCTGATAAGCCCATTTGTTGTTTGTGAGTACATAGGTTCAGAGCTAACTGTTGTGCATTGTACAATGAATATGGAGGCTCCTTCCTGGAAGAGGCTAGTCCCTGGGAGAGGCTAATTTTCCTCTCCAAGTCATCATTATGTCCTGTAGTTCTTTGTGTAAGGGTGGATCTCCATGAAATTTCCCCTTTCCACATTAACATGTTCATTGATAGTGCTATCATTCCAGTTTTCTCTATGCAGCCAATTATAGAAAAGACTGTTTCTTATTAATAATTAGTGTGGGTAGGCCTACCTCATGGATTATTGGAGGTGGTGATGTCTCTGGGCTAGAGGTGCTAGGTTCTATTAGAAAGCAATCTGAGTTTGCCAAAAGGAGCAAGGTGGCAAGCTGTGTTCCTCCATGGCTTCTGCTTTAGTTCCTCCATCCAGGTTCCTGCCTTGCTTGAGTTCCTGCCATGACTTACCTCAGTGACATACTGTGACCTGGAAGCATAAGATGCATTTAAGTAAACCCTTACCCCCTCAAGTTGCTGTGACCATGGTTTTCATCACAGCAATAGAAACTTAACTAAGACAGGAAAGAAACAATCTGGATTTAAAGTCACACAAGTGTGTCATTTGTGTTGATGTGGTTTACCAGTAAGTTCTTTAAGTCTAGTAACATACAGAAGAGTCAGAGCATATTTCTTCATGCTCTGTCACAAGGAAGTTCTACCTAATAGATTCTTGGGTTCTTTACAATAGCATACCCCAAAGGAGAAATCTTCATACTGAGAGTTACCTTTTGGGTAAAAGACAAATTTCTCAATGCCAGTATAAGCAATGGTAAAACAAACAAACAAACAAACAAGGCTACAATCATATTTGCTAGCAGTACAAAATATCTTAGCTCAAGATTAAGTGTTTAAAAATGTGAATTAAAACATTACTCTAATAATATCACTACCAATAAAAAACAATAAATGAATTACATATTCCATTTTAAAAACTGCTTATCACAAGTAATACTTCCTAAAGATGGAATGCATTTAATCTAGACTCAAAATGGCCATCATTAAGTGGCCACATGTTAGTTTAAGAAGTGATTTTGGAAGAAGTACATCTCCGGTTGTTTTTCAGTCATAAATTTGTTCACTTATGGAGTAACTGGATTGATGTTTCAAAATTATTTTAGTAAGTCTGGAACTAGACACTGGCTAAAGTCCTTACTGCCAAAGCGGGGTTGGAAGGACTTACCGGGGCAGGTAAAGAAGATGTCACTACTTAATATCAACCCTGACTTTTTTTAAATCATGGACCTCATGGGTTGTAGTCATAATGGGAGAGGACAGTAGTTTCAGCACAAGTTTTAATAAAAAGGCAAAATTTAAAACAAAACTGCAAATGTTCTGAAAAAGCAAAAAATAAACCGAGACATTCATTAATTGTAATTTGTAGATTTTAATTTGTTTCTTCTTTTGCTTTTACATTTTATTTTGTATGTGTACATGTTTGTGTATGTGTGAGGGCACATGTGTCATGGCATCCATGTGGAGGTTACAGGACCATTTTCCTGAGTTAGTTATCTCTTTCCACCATGTGGGTCCTGGGAATTGGACTTAGGTCTTTATGCTTGACACAGTTTATCTTTACACACAGAACTACTTCACTGGTAGATGTAGACTTTAGATAGTAACTAATTTAAATGTCCGTGTTATATTTAGAGAAGTTTGGTACCATAGAATTAAATAGTAAGCACATATTTGATGATAATAAGGAATTACTGTTTATATTTTGAGGTTCGATAATATTATTGTTTATTTTTAAAGGATCCTTTAGAGATACATTGGAGTTTTTCTGGATAAAGTAGTATTTGGATTTTTCCCACAGTATGATAGTATGAGCAAGAAAGTGGACTGGGCAAAAAATTAAATAAGACAGTTTATGAATGTAACTGCCAAGGATGGGAGATACAGCTTCATCCATGTGAAAAATCATGATTCGTTGAATGTGCATTCTCTTTAATGTGTTGGATTTTTCCATCAAACTTTTAAAACAAAATGTTAGTAACAAGAAGGTAAGAGTTGCACTTAAAGCTGAGGGAAAGAAGACCCAGGAGAAACCTGACTGGAAAATGTCAGAGAGAATATGCTTAAAAGCAGGAAGTAGAGGAGGAGAGAAACTGAAGGGAGCGAGTTAAGGCGGGAGGGAAGGTGTTTTGCAACTTTCCTTGACAATTCTCAATTGTATCTGTGAAGTCTTTAGAACTTCGTTGTCTTTTTTAAACTTATTTTTAATATTATTTTAATTAAAATAGAATATATCACTTACCTCCTTACCTTCCCTCCCTCAAACCCCTCCCAGGTCCTTCCCCTCCAACCCTTCATATTCTCCCCACTCCCAAACTGATAGCCTCTTCTTCTTCTTCTTCTTCTTCTTCTTCTTCTTCTTCTTCTTCTTCTTCTTCTTCTTCTTCTTCTTCTTCTCCTCCTCCTCCTCCTCCTCCTCCTCCTCCTCCTCCTCCTCCTCCTCCTCTTCCCCCTCCTCCTCCTCCTCCTCCCCTCCTCCTCCTCCTCCTCCTCCTCCTCCTCCTCCCCCTCCTCCTCCTCCTCCTCCCCCTCCTCCTCCTCCTTCTATTATTATTATTATTATTGGTATGTATGTACATACGTATTTATGTACATTTACTCCATTTTGTATATGGTTTATTTGTATGTGGTTTCAGGGCTGATCATTTTGTATCAGATAGTCAATGAGGGGGCCCACCTCGGTAGAGGGTAGCTAATTCTGCCTCTCTCAGCAGTCATTAGTCTCCTGTAGCTCTGTGACTAAAGGTCACAGAAATTTCCCCATGAAATTTTCCCCCTTCTGCATTAGCATGTCTGTTTGTATTGGCATTGTTTATATGGGAAATTTTATGAGAGATGACTTCCCAGCAGACTTCCTGGAATTCTGGCTTTTACAATCTTTCTACCTTTTCTTCCTCAGTGAACTTGAGCTAGGAGCTGTGTTATAGATGTGTCCACTAGTGCTTGGCTTCACATTGTCTGTTGATCTCTGCATTGTGTCCAGTTGTGGTTTTCTGTGATGGTCTCCGTTTACTGTAAAGAAAAGAGTCTTAGGTGAGGGCTGGTAGCTACATTTTTCTGTGGGCGTTATGAGTAAGATTTAGAATGAAGTAAAGAATTATGCTCATCTAGCAAAGTGGTAGTAGTGGATATTCTCTTCCAAAAATCCATGACCTCTATACCCCCAGGAATCTGACTAGGTTTCTATTACCAATCATAATTTCCCTCCTATTGAATGGGTCTGAAGTCTAACATATGAGTGCAACTTACTGTAGTTTTGTAGATTATATTGTCATGCTGGTCATTGTTGTGGTTCATAGGTGTTGCAGCTGAATGGGACTACTAATTGCATCACACCCTTGGCAGCTTGTATAGTGTTTCTGGTTCCATGGATGACAAATACAAGAAGGTTTTCTTGTTAGATCCAGCTTGAATCATCTAAATCCTTTGTCCTACGTTTACAGTGTCTTTGGAAATAGGAGCTTACCTTCAACCTCTGAGAGGTACACAGGCAACAGCCAAAGTCTGCATTGTCTTGGGAGTCACCTTAAGTACCCTAACCAATCATTTAAAAAGAGGTTTTATATGCCTACTAGGATTTTTTTTTGTTAGCCAATGACTCTTGTGGGGAATATTGTTAGCCTGAGTGGCATAACTTTCTTTAAGGTGTGTATGCGTGTGTGCAAGCATGCATGCGTGCATGCGTGTGTGTGTGTGTGTGTGTGTGTGTGTGTGTGTGTGTGTGTGTGTGTGTGTTTATATACTTACATGTACTATGTATAATCCTAGGCAAGCATAAATTGAAGATTTATCACACAACTGGGCCTGAGTTTTATTTGTCCTTCGTCCCTCCTTCTGTTTTTACTTCCTTCTCCCCACTGCAGTTGGAACTCCTCCATGCTTTTCCATTTCCAATTGCATATAACCTATACCCTGCTGTACCACTCTTAAGCCAACTCCCTACCTCCTGGAGCCTATGGTACCTTCATGCTTTCCTGGTTTCTCCATTTACTCTAGGTTATATACTCACGTTTGAAGATTTGGAGCTAGTAAATACAGGTAAGTGCAAACATGGGATGTTTGCCTTTCTGGGTCTAGGTTATCTCACTCAATATAATCTTTTCTACACCTCTTTACCTTCAAGGTTCATGACTTCATTTTTTTCTTTATAGTTGAGTATGTCATTGTATACAGGCACCATATTATTTTTATCCTTTCATCTGTTGAATGACAGGTTATTTCCACTTCCTGGCTAATGTGAATAATGTGACAAAAATCATGACTGAGCAAGTTTCTGGAGTATGATGCTAAGTCCATTGGTCGTATACCAAGGAACTGTATAACTGGGTCACATGGTGAATTTATTTTTAGCTTTTGGGGACTCTCCATACAAATATCCAGAGTGGTTAAACCAAATTCATTCCCATCAATAGTGAATAAGGTTCCTTCTTTCCCCCACCACCTCACAGCTCTTGTTATGGGTGCTTTTTATTGAATTTTACCATTCTAACTGGGTAAGAAGAAATCTCAAAGTTGTTTTAATTGCTATCTCTAATTGCTAAGGATGATGAACACTTTTTGATGTAATTCTTACCCATTGTATTTCTTCTATAAAGGACCCTCTGTTTAGATCACAAGCTGATGTTTTAATTAGGTCATTAACTCCTTAGCTCATTGGTATCTGATTTCTTTGTATATTCTGGATACTAACCCCCTGTCACATGTATAACTGGCAAAGATTTCCTTCCATCCTGTGGGCTTTCTCTTCACCAGGTTGGTTGTTTCTTTAACTGTGCAAAAACTGCTTAATTTCATGAAGTCCCACTTGTCAATTGGTGGCCTTAATTCTTGGCCAAATGGGGTCCTATTCATAAAGTCCTTTCCTACACCTATATGTGTAGGGTACAGTCTGTTTTCTTCAAGTGTTTTGGGTTTCAAATGGAGGTGTTTTTATCTACTTGTATCTAATTTTTGTACAGCATGATATATACAGGTCTAATTTCATTCTTCTGCACATGTAGACCCAGTTTCCCCAGCACCATTTCCTGAAGATGCTATCTATTCTTTCAAATTGCTATGGTTCTGAGTCCTCATGTTTGGAACTCATAACTCATTTTATTCCATTAGTCTACATGTGTGTTTCTTGTATGAGTATCATATTGGTGATTTATCTTGCAATCTGGAACAGCAATGCCTCCAGTATTATTCCTTTTGTTCAGGACTGTTTTAGCTGTGCAGGATATTTTCTAGTTCCATATGAACCTTAAGATTTTTTTTTCTGTTTACCTGAAGAATGTTGTGGGTATTTAGATTAGGAGTGCATTGACTCTATAAATGGCTTTTTGGTAGGGTGATCATTTTCACAATATGAACACGAGATATCATTCCATTTTCTGGTGTTTTTCTCAATCTCTTTTCTTCAGAGAGTGGAGGTTTTCATTGTAGAAGTCTCTCACCTCCTTGGTTAAAATTACTACAAGCTTAGTGTCGCTGATTATATTGTAATTTTGATTGTGTCTATAATCTCTTTTTCAGTGTGTCTGTATAGAAAGGCTACTGGTTTTTGTAGATTGATTTTTTTCACCCTGTAACTTTACAAAATTTATTATTTCTAGAAGTATGCTGGTGGGGTGTTTTACTCTCTTACATATAATATCATGTTCTTTGTAAACAGGGACAATTTAAATTGTATTTTTCTACATGTATCCCTTTAATTTCCTTCTCTTGCCTTATTGTTCAGCCTAACATTTCCAGTACTATATTGAAAAGGAATGGGATAATGGACAGCCCTGTCTTGTTCCTGATTTTAGTGGGATTGCTTCAAGTTTTTCTTGACAGGATAATATTGGCTGTGTTTGCCATATATTGCCTTTATTATGTCAGATATGTTCCCTCCAGTCCTATTCCCTCTAGGACTTTTATTATGAAATTTTGTTGGACTTTGTTACAGGCTTTTCTTCATCTATTGAGATGATCATGTGCTTTTTTATCTTTAAGGCCATTTATATGCTTTATTATATTTATTGACATATGTATGTTGAACCAACCCTGCATTTCTGAGACAAAAAATAAAGCTACTTTTGTCATGGTAGATGAGCATCTTGATATATGTTTGTATTCCACTTTCCAGTATTTTACTGAGGATTTTAGCATCTATGTTCATCAGTCTACTGTTTTGTTTTTTTTGTTTTTTTTGTTGTGTTTTTTACCTAGTTAAGGTTTAAAGTAATATTGGCTTCATAGAATGAGTTTGGCAGTGACCCTTCTATTTCTAGGGGTTGTTTTGTTTGTTTGTTTGATTCAGAGTTTAAGAAGGATTTGTTATAGAATCTCTTTATTAAGTTTTCTATATCTCATGAGCAGTTTGATTTAAGTCTCTGTTCCAGAAATGTAAACATAGTCTTGAACTGCTTAACCACAGTTATATTTAGAGAAGTTCACAATTGGCAGTTTTGTCGTTGTAAAACATTACGAAGTGTGCCCACACAAATACAGGTGCCACAACCTAGCACACATCCAAGCTCTCTGGTATTTTATCCATAATCCCAGAATAATCTAATCCTGCTTAGGGCTATAATAAGCAAAACCCAAGATTAAATCAAGCACAAAAGGAAATGATAGGGTTTTAAAAAAATGAATGAGATTACATAAATCTGCACACTGTTTACAATAAATTGTTTAATATGTTAGTAGAAGAAAGACACTCATCATTTAGTGAATATGATTTAAAGTATAATATTGTGAATAGCCAGCCCAATATCATAGTTGTGATGATTAGTCTTAATTACCAACTGGGTAGGATTTAGAATACAGAGGAGACTCCTCTGGGCTGGGGATTTAGCTCAGCGGTAGAACGATTGCCTAGCAAGCGCAAGGCCCTGGGTTCGAGCCTCAGCTCAAAAAAAAAAAAAAAAAAAAAAAAAGGGTACAGAGGAGACTCCTCTCTAGCAGTATCTGGGAGAGCACTCCCAGAGATGATTAGTTGAGCAGGGGGGACTAGACTTCAAGGTAGGTTGGCCCTTTCTAGATGGTATCAAAATATAAAGAGGACCAAGGAAGATGCAGTGTGCATCTGTCTACCTTTGCTTCTTCCCAAATGGGTACATCAATTGCTCCTGCTGCTGAAAAAACTTACTCCAGCCTTCCCACTTTCCAAAATGGACTCAATACCAGAAGCTCTCCGGAGGTCTTCAGGCCTTCAGCACTAGGTTGGAACCACTAAGGCCTTCACCTCCATGAGCTAAGTGTCTACAAGATTCTCTAGCATGAAGAGCTTGTTGCCTGACCCAGCCCCTAGTGTACAAATCAGTATAATAACTTCTATTCTATAATATATTATAGCGCATTCCATCGGTACAATTTCTCTAGAGAATTCTCACAGATAAGGTAAGTCATCTATTATCAGGTAAGACTCTTTTTACTACTAATTGTGCATAACATTTTTCTGGCCCCATAGAGGCTATCCATTAGGGAGAAAGCTCCTGGCTCACTTACAGCTTGATGATTCCTCTATGTCTTATAAGAAAAATGTGTGCTGTCTTTGGCAATAGGTCATACAGTCAAGTTGTGGTGTGACACTAAGAGAAGTATCAATAATTTGCATTGTTTGGGGGAACTCTGGGATCTCCCTGATCAATAGGGAAAGTATTCCACACTTAATGCTGGGATGTTCATTTAAAATCTATGCTGCTGAGATGAGCATTATCCACCTAAGGAAGGCTTATCCATTCAAACTCTCATTTATTTTTATATTATGGTTTTTCATAAGCTTATCAGCTAGTAGGTTTCCATAGAGCTTTGTCCTACATCCTTAGTTTGGGATACCTCTCCTTCCATTCCTTCCTTGTCTCTAGTCTCCCAATTTCTCCTATCTTAGACCTTTACACCCTTTACTGCTATCCCCTATACTTTCAAGATGAGTGCTGTGCTAAGCTTTCATCAGAGAAGATTGTTATTGCAAAGAAAAGTATATACCTCAGAAACCCATAAAAGCTCAATGTGCCAAATGGTGGAGTGCTTGGCCATTAATAGGCCATCTATATCATTCCCTCCAAAGCTCAGGAAACATTGAGAGAAGAGAAACAGGAAGAATGTAAGCGCCAAAGAATGGTGAGATGTGCAGAAAAAAAGAGACATGTCAGGATATATATAGCCAATGTACTCATGAACTACTACCCCCATTCCCCTGAGGCTTCCTTTCCCCTTTCTCTCTAATGGTGCCTACCTATTTTTCTGGACTTCACCACCACTGAAAGATAAACACACTGCTATAAAACTTCATATGAGGGAGAACATTCAGTACTTGTCTTTCTGAGCCAGTGTATTCTCACTCAACTTAATATTTCCAATATCAATTCAAAGATAAATCTTATGTTTTAGTTGTTGCAAAGGCTTTAAACCAGCTACTATAAATATTTTTGCTTGATAAAGTATAAAATATAAATCTTCTAGTTTACTGTGATAAACAACCTATCATGACCAAAAAGCTGCTCTGGGTGGGGGATATCTTATACTTCTATTCACTGTTAATTACTGACAGAAGTTAGGTCAGGAACCCAAGGCAGAAACCAGGAGGAGGAAACTGAAACAAAGGCCATGGATAAATACTGTTTACGGGCTTGTTCCCCTTGACTTGCCCAACCTACTTTCATATACAACTCAGGACCATTAGCCAAGGGATGATATAATGCACAGAGAGCTGGGCCCTTCCACATCAATTTTAAAGCAAAAAATTGTCCCACAGACTTGCCTACAGATCAGTCTGATGGAGACAATTTCTCAACTGCCTCAACAGAGCTCCATGCATGACCCTATTGTGCCTATAAAAGGTGTCCTAACATAGAACTTGGCTTGTGCCCTTTGGACAAGTCATACATCTGTATGGTGGTTGGGTACCTCCAGAGGTGGATGCTCTCTGCAGACATTAAAATGAGACACTTTGTAACTGTACCAAAGACTTCATGTCCTTCACTCTTCTGTAGGTTTCCTTATCTCCTTCCTTCTCATCTTCCTTTTTCTAATTCCCTGATTGGAAAATGCAAATCATGTACCTTTTCCGGGAGTACCTGTGCTCTTATGTCAGCCACACCTCTCTCAGGTAGGTAACAGCCAGATTTACTCTTTGGTATCCTCCTCATCCAGGATCTCACATCTATTAGTTATGGTTTGAATATGGCTTAATATGTGCCACAGAAGTTCATGTGTTGTAATTTAGTGTCTATTAGGAGGTGTTAAGAGCCTAGAACCTTTTAAGAGGTGAGGCCTCTTGGAATATTCTTAGATCACTGGGGCAGATGCTCTCAGAGGAATTAAGGTCACTATTCTGAGGCCTCTGAGCTCCCTCTAGGTTGAGTTTCGATAAGAACCAGATTAACTTTTGAAAGCTCCCTGGCTCCCCACTTTGTCAATTAATCTTCTCCTGCCATATATACAATGTTCCATCCATCCACCCACCAAAGCCAAACTGATGCCAGTGACATGCCTTGAATTTCCACAACCGTTAGCTGAAGAGGTTTCTTTTCATTATAAAATTATCATGACTCAGCCATTTCATAATAGTAACAAATCAGGGTAATAATAGTATAGTGGGGGGTTTACATGGCATCATTTCTTTTTTGTTGTTCTCACACCAAATCATATTCTTGAACTAAACATGTGATTTTGAATCTTGGCTTTGCTGATTGTAGGTAGGGTCCCTGGGACCACAAGGGTAATCTAAGGAAGATGTTCTGGTATAACAGAGTCTGTGATGTGAAGGTCTAAGCTACGTATTCATAGAACTTTCCTTCCAATGGTAGATCACTGCTATGCTCATGGAACTGCCCATCAGGTGGGAGCCAGTGCAGTTCAGGAGGGGAAGTCATAGTTCTAGTTTCTAATGACTATGGCTGGACAGTTTTCTCCAGCAAAATCTAGTTTCATGTCAGGCCCTACTTTTCAAAGCATTTTGAGAAAGCAAAGGCAGAGGGTTGGAAAATTTTGTTGAATTGATGCTACCAAGACTAATGACAGGGAAAAGTCCAGACTACACTGTGCTCAATGAACCCTTCAGCTTGCTGTATCCTTCCTCTAGGATCTGTCTCCACATCCAGAAGAGGGCAGAAAGCCTCGGATGTATGTATTTTTGTCTAACACCATCAGACAATACACCACAACACAGTGGTCAGGAAAACAGCAGAGAGAGGAGCCACTGCTAGTCCCCAAGGTTACTATTTCTGTATATTTCACAGAATTGAAATGGTTGCAACTGTCCAGATGCTGTAGTCTAAGGGGAACACTAAAATAGGAAACACAAAATTGATTAAATTGCCTTAAGGTGATTAAGTTGGAAGAAATGGGTTCCTCATGAACCCAGCCACCTTTTTTGAAAGGTAAACTCCAAACTCAATGTGCTGAGCTCCGTGTGTGTGTGTGTGTGTGTGTGTGTGTGTGTGTGTGTGTGTGTGTGTGTTTAGATATCTATAGGCAGGTTATAAATCTAATCGACTTTCTGAATTTTAGTGAATTGTAAACAGCTTTCTAATTCATTCCACAGCCACACATTCCCCAGTTCTGCCTCACTAGCTCAGAAACTTCTCACCTGGGTGCACACACAATAACAGAACTCTAAAGATGAGCTCTCTGAGACAGAAATTCTTCCAGTGTTTCTAATGCAAACATAAGATTGATGGGGTCAATTGCAGAGGAGCTGCCTCTAATGACTTGAAGACTCCCATCTGTGACACAGCCTAATGCGGTAGAGACCTGAGAGGAAGGAGTCGGTAGGATGAGACAGCCTCCTTATCAATATTGACATAACAGAAAGCTAATGGAGTGAAGGAGGGAGCTGCAGGGAGGGCCATAAAGCACTGAGGTTGAGATTAACAACCGAAGACAAAAATTACCATTTTAAATTAGATATTCGGGGATCAAGTGACTTGTAAAAATTTAACTCTTTCAAATCTATAAACATTAAGCAATCAAATAAATCCTATCTTCCCTGAAAGAAGTGTTAGAGTAGTTAGCAAGTAATTGTGTTCTTGGATGACAAGCCAGGTCAGTGTCCCTTGCAGTGTGTGTGTGTGTGTGTGTGTGTGTGTGTGTGTGTGTGTGTGTGTGTATGAGTGTGGGGTGACCCGTCATTGTCATTGTTTGAAATGCCGGAAGGCTCTGTTCCTTGTTCTTTGGTTTGCTAATGCGATGCTGCTTTGCTGTCTCTTCCCAGCATGCAAGCTTGGGATATAGCTCAGCCAAATCCAACTGAGATTAAATGATAATAGAGAGTGAGTGATCATAGAGATGTGTTTACATTTCTAATCAAATTGGAAAAATCTCTGCTGGAGCAGCATTCACCTGTCTGTATGCTAGAACACCAGGAAGGGATCAGACAAAGAAAAAAATCAGGATCTAAATAACACTGGGTTTGTCACCTAGGGCTTTAATATTCTAAGGTAGAAAATCCAGTGTGCTAAGAATCAGGACTTATTTGTTCTTTTTTAAATTAATAAGCTGGAAGAATGATTGGAGTGAGGGCACATGTTGGAAGGAAGAAACAGGAGGACTACAGAAGATCTGAGGCCAGCCTGGGCTACAAAGTCCAAACCCACTCGGGATACACAGTGAGACTTTGGGGGGAAAAAAAAAAGCTTGAAAGAATAAATCTCAGAGCTGACAGGAAATGCATCCCTGAAGTTTCTGTATCTTCTTTTTTCCTTTTTAAGTTGTACTACAACAAGCTACTGTCACTGTTCAGTCCCATCTAAGGAAGCACACCTGCTAATCGTTTAGATTCTTCAAAATGGAATACCTGGAGAATGATTAATTAAAAGAATGCTTATTGTCGGGAGGAAACAATAGCTGTGTTAATCTGCCTCCAAGCCTGTCATTCTCAATGCCAACTGCTCTTATGATAAATAAAATAAATGCACAGATGTTAAAAGGGAGATGATAATTCAATAGGAATTCCAGACTTGTGGCAAGCAAACCTTACACTTGCAGAGGAGGAAGACACTTTTTGGCATCCTCTGGGATTACTAACATTTAAAGTCACTATTAAGTATCATAATCGAAATGTTTTCTATTCATCACAATTAAGCTGGCATGCAAATGTGTGTTTTTATAACAGCTAGAACTATGCTGATATTTGCCTTAGCAAAGCACAGACTACTGTATTTTCAAAGCTTCTGCTTTGAAATCACCTGATGGAGGCAGTGATTATACCTCATCCAGGAGAAAGTAATCACCAATTGTTTCCTCACATCACTTCTTGGTAAGTGGAAACTTTCCCCTTGACCCAAGGTCACAACAAGGCAAACAACCCTGTGGAGAGTGGAGGAGATGAAGCTTTCTCTGGGCTGAACTAAATTGTTGATAGCTTTCTGTCTTAGCTTAATCAAGTTCAACAGCGAAAAAGAACACCAGTAAGAGGGGCGTGGGGGTGGGTCACAAGGCTGAACTCTGCGTCAGTCAGATGGCCTGGCCTCATCAATATTTATGAAACTGTCTCTGAATTTTTAAAGTTATCTGTACTGATGTTTCAGACAAACCTTCCCAGGAGGATCAATCTGATGGGATACAATAATTGTTGTAAAGGAGAGAATTCCACCTCAGCACTGTCTAGGGGAACTTCGCCATCCTCAAATCTAATAGTCACTATGTGAACTCTGACCTTTGCCTCTTTCACATATGCTCTTCAGACCAATAGAATACACAGTTAGCTCTGTGTTAGCTATGTTCATACCTAGGGGGGCTCTCTGAAGATTGTAATACCCTCTGGAAAGTTCTTCTAGGAAAGAAAGAGAGAAAGACTAGGAAAATGAGAAAAGGATTTAGAACATCCCATAGTAGTTACACTCAGGTGCACCTATATTGGATACTTTGAATCTTTTAAGATGAAGATCAAGGTGGCAGTCAGTCTGTAGACAGAGTGACTGAAGAAGGATCAGGTTACCCAGGTCACATGGGTATTGGTAACAGCCAGCTCCTCATTTCCTTAGAGTGAGACACCCATTCTCTACTGACTCTTGGCCAGAGGCCACCCTCAGGTCCTTGACAGTGGTAATTCAACATCAGGGAATAAAAGCAAAGACGGCAATGTAGAGTTGACAACAAAATAGAAACCCTGAACCTACTCAAGGTACACAGAAATGACAACCCAGGATCTTAGCCGTGTTCTCCACGCATCATGATCAAGTTGGCTTTATTCTAAAGATACAAAGATAGTTCAGCATGCACAAATTGATAAGTATAATACATCGTATAAATACGTGCTAGAATTCCAATTCTAGTCCTCTCTAAAATCAGCAAGCATTCTTAACCATTAAGCCATCTCTCTAGCACAATGAAAATTCTTTAAACTGATAAATGCTTTTGGCAAAACAGTATGATACAAAATTAACACACAGATATCAGCAGCACTATATACCAATGGCAAACACACTGAGAAATAAATAACAGAAATGATCCCACTCATAATGGTCTCAAAAATATACCTCAGCATTTAAGTAAAGCATTGAAAGACCTCTACAATGAAAACTTTTAAACTGAAAAAATAAATC
The DNA here is from genome assembly GCF_004664715.2 of Peromyscus leucopus. Lineage (NCBI taxonomy): Eukaryota > Metazoa > Chordata > Mammalia > Rodentia > Cricetidae > Peromyscus > Peromyscus leucopus. Next base: position 46,957,748 of record NC_051084.1, read on the forward strand.
AAGGAAGACACTAAATGATAAAAAAGACCTCTCATGCTCATAGATTTGAAGAATTAATGTAGTGAAAATAATCATTCTATCAGAAGCAATTAATAGATTCATTGCAATCTCATTCAAAGTCTCCATGCCATTCTCCACTGAAATTAAAAAAAAAAATCTTAAAATTCATATGGAAGAACAAAACAACCTGAATAGCCAAAGCAATCCTGAGCAAAAGGAGCAATGTTGAAGGTACTATTACACCTGATCTCAAATTATATCTGATCTCCAAAGCCATCGTGCTAAAACCAGAATGGTAATGGCACAAAAGCAAACAATGGGGCATATATACTGAAGAAGAGGGCAATTTCAAGAAATTGTGTTGGGACAACTCAATGTCTCCATATAGAATAATTAATCTAGACTCATAGCTCATTCTGCACAAAAAGCAAATCCAAATGGATGAAGGATCTGGACATAAGATTTGAAATGCTGAAGTTGATAGAAGATAAAGGAGGTAGTAAGCTACAAGATATTTGCATAGATATGGGCTTTCTCAACAGGATTCAGATTGCTCAGGAAATAAGGCCAACAACTGACCATTAGGAACTGACAAAATTAAAAATCTTCTCTACAGCAAAGGAAATGGCAACCCAGTAAACAGGCCCACAGAATGGGAGAAACTTTGCTAGATATACATCAAACAGAGGACTGATATATATAATCATATATGAGCTATACAAAGAACTCGCAACACTAATATATCAAGAAATAAAATGCCCCAATCAAACATATATATATGAGCTATACAAAGAACTCGCAACACTAATATATCAAGAAATAAAATGCCCCAATCAAACATATATATATATATGAGCTATACAAAGAACTCGCAACACTAATATATCAAGAAATAAAATGCCCCAATCAAACATATATATATGAGCTATACAAAGAACTCGCAACACTAATATATCAAGAAATAAAATGCCCCAATCAAACATATATATATATATGAGCTATACAAAGAACTCGCAACACTAATATATCAAGAAATAAAATGCCCCAATCAAACAATGGTCTATGGACCCTTGATCCACTTGGAGTTAAGTTGTGGGCAAGGTAAGGTACAATAACTGCATTTTGTTCTTTTACATGTGGCTATCCAGTTTGCCCAACACTATTTGTTGAAGATGTGTCTTTTTTTCCATTGTATATTGTTGACCTCTTTATCACACTGAGGTGACTGTAGGAGTGTGGGCTTATATCTGGGGCCTCAATTTTATTTGATTGACCAGTGTGCCTGTTTTTATGCCAATACCATGCTATTTTTATTATATTCCTGTAGTATCACTTGAAATCTGGGATGATGATAACTTCAGTACTATAGTCATATCAAGAAGATATAATCAAGTTTTCTTATTGTTGAGGATTTTTTTCCTGCTATCATGGGTCTTTTGTGTTTCCACATAAAATTTAAGGTTTTTTAATTATTTCTATGAAGAATTGCACTTTAATTTTGACAGGATTACATTGAATCTGTAGATAGCTTTTGATAGGATGGACATTTCCAAAGCATTAGTCCTGCCAATTCATGATCATGGTAGGTCTTTCTGTCTTCTGGTGGTCTTCTTCAATTTCTTTCTTCAATGTCTTAAGGTTTTATTATAAAACTCTTTCTCTTGCTTTGTTAGAGTTATCTAAAATTTTTTGTTTGTTTGTTTGTTTAATTTTGGGTGTTTTTGAGACAATTGTGAATCGTATTATTTCTTTGATTTCCTTCTCAGTGTGTTTTTCATTCATATGCAGAGACAGTACTGGTTTTTATGTGTCAATTTCATATCTTGATTCTTTCTGAGTATGGCAGCAATAAAGAAAAAAACAGTTGAAAATTAATTAGTTGTAAATAATTATATTGAGTATGTTAGTAAGAAAATGTCAAAATTAAACATAATTCATAAAAGTGGTAAGAATAGGCAATGACTTTGTGACAAGGACTCCATAGCTCAGTCAACAACAGCAAGAATACACAAACAAGTAGGATTATATCAAACTGAAGTGTCTGTAAAAAAGACAATATAGTAAAAAGACAATCACCAAAATAAGAGAAAATCATTGCTGTTTATTTACCTGATATGGTTATATCATGAATATATAAAGTATTTGAAACTTAAACATCAAAAGAATAATCCAATGAACTAAACAGTTGTACAAAGAGTGAAAATTGTCACTCATACATGACAAAGACATCCAGCATCTTCAACCATCGGGAAAAGCAAACTAAAATTACATTGAAAATGAATCTTTCCAGATTCAGAATGGCCCTAAGCAAAAAAGTAAATAGAGCAATGGAGTTGAAGAAATAGAGTAAAACCCTCATTCACAGTTGTTACAGCCACTTTGGAAATCGGCAAGGGGATTGATAACTCAAGCACAATACAAACATGAGATTCACCTGCTGCTCCAAATAACACTAAAGGCCCTTCTAAAAGACTGCTGAACACAGCATGACAGTCACACATGTGACTCAGAGATTACAACACCGCAAAACCTGTGTAAGTGCAAGTCACACCAAATTCCACAATGAGGAGAGCAGTTAGGCAAACCCCTGCATCAGGCATGGAGCAAATGCTGATTATTAGTTGCTGAGAAGGGAAAAGAAACTTTTCTCAAAGAGTGTAGCCCCTCACAAATTGACCAAGTTTCAGTGGATGACCACACATCCAAGAATATTTGAGAAGCACAAATGGGTCTTGATTTTTTTGGGGGGGTGGGGGTGGGGGACACAACATTGGGGAGGTAGGGAAAGGGGGATGGATCTGGGAAGAACTGGAGAGGGAGTAAACATGATCAAAGCACAAAACTAAAAGCGTTACAGAACTAACTAAAAATTAAAAATAGGAACACCACCTAATTCTTCTCTGAGTAGCCCACCTTATTATCTAGTGGTGAAATTTATTTTTCCCTCCACTAAAATTTCACTTCTACTAGTCTGAGAGAGGGAGGGAAGAATGATGAAAACAAGGGATAGAGAGGGAGAGAAAGAAGGGAAAGAGAGAGAGAGAGAGAGAGAGAGAGAGAGAGAGAGAGAGAGAGAGAGAGAGAGAGAATATTACCATAGGATCACATGGACATAAACATTGGGAAATATAAGAAATATAAGTTGTCATGCTTTCAAGATATGTACACATGTGTTATTATGGCACTATTTGCATACATACACATGTGCGTGTATAAACACACACGCACATGTGTAATAGAATATCATTCAGCCGTAAAGAATACAATTGTCCCGTTTGTAGGAAAAAGTTAATTAATTGGAAATCATTAAGTGAAATAAGCCAAACTTGAAAAAGGAAAACACCACATCCTCTCTCAATAAGTCTAAGGAAAAAAAACGGGGGGGGGGGTGTACTGGAGAAGAGGAAGAAGTTTAAGGTAGTGAGAAGAAAAGATAAGCAGATTGAATTTAATAAAAGTATGTGTACACATGAAAATGTTATAAAATACATTATTTTGTATGATTAATGTATACTCATAAAATGTTTTAAGTCTCAAACTAGAATAAAAAAGCTTTCTAGAGTTAAGAAAGGGTGTGTTAAAATGCCTACTCCAGAATGTGCTTAATGCTACGATACTTGAACAGTTTATCTCTGAAGAAGAGAAACAAGAATGTATGTTCTTGCTCCTTCTTCGGCATCATGTGAACAGAGCAGTAAGTGTTGCAGATATTGCAATGAAGCCGGATTCTTAGCAATGGCGCTGTCCCTGATTTGAGCTGGGTAGTGTCATGCTGCAGGAGGCTACTCTACTTCTTGTGTTGTGTTAACCAGGTTTTCTGATCTACCCACTGCCATACAGCAATTGTCAAGTTGCTACAAACCCCCCAAATGAGTAACTGACAATGTCTTTTGGGAATTTCTAGTTGCTAAAAATTGAAACGATATGAGACATTACAATCTGAGGATAAGAAACACAACCATGTCCATTGGCACACAGTATGTTCCTCTGCATTTTCAAACGCCTCAAGAATGTATACAAAAAAAATGACTGATGAATTTAATAAGACCACCTGAAATAAGATAAAAATCAATTGTGTCTGTTATATATAATTAAGGGCTGAAATTAGAACAATAATTCTCTTAAAACAAATTGTAAAATCATTACTAATTTATGGATTTAACTAAGATGTGGGAGTTTTATATGCAGAGTATTGTTGAGTAGTTCTCATGTAGAGTATTTCTAATAGATATTAACTACCTAAACAAGTGGAGAGATGTACCATGTTCATTGTTTAGAATGGAGGAAGTCACTCATTCCCATTAGAGAAGAAGTTGTATTATCTAGAAAGCAATAGTAAACCTTTCACTATACTACTATCAGAAAAATAGAGAGGAAGGAGAAAGAGAAATGAGAGAAGAGGAAGGAGGGAGAAAGGGAAGGGAGAAAGGAAGGAAGGAAGGAGAAAACAGGTGGAGGGGAGGAGAGAGGGAGGAAGGAAGATTGTATTTATATAATAAGACACAAGAAACCTTCTTCAACTTTGCTGAATGATAAAACACAGGTGGTGCTAAAAATTGCATCTGGAACACAATTGACATGAAGCAAACTCTATTCTCAGCAGCTACAGACACAGCTAATAGTACTTCTAATAGGTAATTTGAAAGTATAACTTTCTGCATGATTAAATTCTATCTGTCTCTTTCAGTGTTTGCTTTCCCACTTAAAACTGACAGTCATATTTCCTTCATCGGATTAGTTGAGGATTTTCCTAAATCTGAGCAGACAGGTTCTTCTCACCCTCTGCCAGCATCAACTTGGAACCATGAACTACAGCTGACTTACCACCAAGATTAAATGAATCAACTGTCCCAGCTTTCTTGAACCTACAGTTCATTTTTCTTAAAACTTTAAAGATGACTATCATTACAAAAGTCACGCATTGTTGTCTGTCACCATTTTCTGGCTGCTAAGGTCCTTTGACACAAAATAAAAAGAACTCAGAATACAGTTGTCACAAATCAGAAAAAATATTCTGCAGAATGAGACACTTGAAATGTTATTCTAATATAACAAACCTACAATCTCATATGTGCATAAGTCAAACTAAACAAGGAAAGGTACTTTACATAAACAAAATGTCTATGACCAAGAACTCACAGCCCACAGTTCATTTTAAAAGTTTTCTTTCTCTGAAGACAGGTCCATGTTAGCTGTGCCATCTAACAGAACAGATCTTCTATGGATCTGACCATATAAATATTAGTTTCTCTTCTTCCAGATTCTCCACAAGTGCTGCAGAAGTAATGATTTGAACAATTCCAGTATGGAAAAATGAAGAGAAATGATACAGTTCTAATTAGATCTACAGATCTGCTAAAACTTGATCATTGGCAAATGATCAAGAATTCATACTGGGCCTTCGTTGGGACCTCCTTCGACCTGCTCAAAGAAACAAAAAAATAAGCTACAGTTGCTTAATTTTAGAACTAAATATAGGAGCCATTATGTGATTATAAATCAGGGAAAGAGTGATGAGCAATTCCGGGGTTAGAGGCAGTGGCAAAGGGAGAATCTGATGATGTAAGCGTCTATGACATAAGCTTCTAACCTCCATGACCTCATCAAGTCTGCTACCAAAGAACTGCAAGTGGGAACCAAACAAACCACAAACCAGAGCAATCACAGTTGGCCACAAAGTACCTAATTTCGTTAGGTAGGCATTGAACACCAGTGTCTCTGGTGAGCTGCTAATGAAATCCTCTTCTCTTAGCGTCTAATCAAAATTCACAGCCAGAAGCCACATGGAATGCGTATCCCCGTGAAAGCATTAATTATTCTCAACAGTGGGCCTCAAACAGACAAATTCCTTGTGGCCAGAAATGCTTCAAGCATCATATTACCCTTTGATGTCTGAACATTTCAAATTAGATCAGAGGTGGTCTCCCAGCAGGGCCCAATGGGCAGTATGACAATCAGAGGAGAAAACACAAATTTATGGCTTTTTGTATTTCAAATTTGGGGAGAAAGGGCACTTAAATTTTAAAAGCCATGAGCACAGGAACTAAGCTAATTTTTTTTAAAGGAATAATAGATTTGACCTCATTCTGTTAACAATAAACAGATTGCCGTGGCATATTGCTGCAGAATTTGCCCGGGAGAAGGTTTGAATCTGTGGACATGAACTTCATATACACTCGTCCACTGTAATGTTCTCTCTAAAGGATGAGAAGTTGCTGATGAAGAAGCCTCATGTAGGAAGCATCACAGGCCAGTACCCAGGAGAAGACGGCAGCTGAACATGGTTAGTGCATACAGAGAGATCTGAGCAAGGTACCTGTGGAGAAATCCGAAGATTTACATACAAGATGGCCTATTTTTCCCCTGCTCCCATATGGCAACTATACACCATCTTCAGCTGTGGTTTTGTGAGCAGTTGTATTGGGCAATTTAAGGTGGGAAGCAACCATAATAACTCAGAGCCCTGGCTGACAGAAGATCAATTTGCTTTTAATAATGATAGCAATGCTAATAACTGTGATTCATAAGTTTTTTTATAATAACCTGGTTATTAAACACTTCACAAAAATCATGTTGTTCCATCCTTATGAGGTGATTAAAAGTATGACTGCATTTATTTACACAAGGAGAATGTTGGTATTTAAAAACACTTTACCTCAACTTGGCTCACACAACTAGTTAACTGTAGAATAGATTCAATAACCCATAACCAGATGAGCTCTGAGTTCACTTACCTTCTAACTTCTTGGCAAAGAATTAGCATGCACAGTGGGCAGGCTAGGCATTGGGCATGGCTATTCTAATGCTTTAAGTCATTGTATTCTCACAATTCTGTACAATAAATACTGTCATTATTATTCCACTTTCCTGAAAAAAGAATGAGAGCCTTGCCACATGACTGAAGTCACCTATCATTCTAGAGGTGCAACTGACATTATAGTTGCTGGCTCTTGAGTCCACTTTCCTATTGGTTCCATAGACTACCCCCAAGGTTCTCAGGACTTTCTTCTGAAGCAGCCTTCAGCTCGATGACAGTTCAAAGTGTAGTACCTTTCTCTGAAGCATGAGTTACATGGAGCCTACACGTGGCTTTTGGGAAATAGGGCATGGGCTTGAAACCAGGAAATGAAAGTCCCTAATTCTAACAAATGAACTTAGGGGTAGTTTATTTGTTTTCATTAGTTTAATTTAATTTATTTGTTTTAATTAGTTTAAACTTTGATTTTGTTGTTGCTTATCTTCAGGGCTTGATTCCATGACAAACCACAGGGGGCGGGGCAGGGGTAATATTAGGTAAGTAATAAGGTCCTAGCAGTAAAATCTCCCATTAACTCTGTCCCACTACTAAGGATATATGTGGCCATTTTATTTTTCTGACTAAAGCCAAGATATCAGTTCTCAACTTTGTTTACAAATTCTCGTTACTCTTATATTTTGGAGTTTGTCTGATTATGTACTTCTGAACAGATGAAACTTTAATTCCAGTAAAATTCCTGAGTGAAAAACATACATCACCTTTCCTGGGAATTTGTTTTACCGTGTGTATTTAGTTATGTTCTGTTACTGTGATAAAACACTGACCCAAATCAACTTATGAAGAAAAATATTTATTGAGTGTACACTTCTGTAATGGCTATTCATGGTTGCCATCTTGACTACATCTGGAATTATCTAAAACCCAAATGATGGGGCACACCTGTGAGGGATTTTTTTCTTAATTAAATCATTTGAAGTGGAAAGACCCACTTCTAATCTGGACCTTTGAGGTGAGAATATCCACCTTGAATCTGGGCTACACCTTCTGCCAGCAGCCAATGGAAGAAGGAAGCTCTCTCTCTCTCTCTCTTTGCCTGCTTGTTTTCACTCTTGCTAGCAACTCCATTCCTTCACTGGCATTTGAACCAACTTCTTGGGAATTCTAGTGTACACTGAAAGCCAGCTGAGACATCCACCTCATGGACTAAACAATTACTAGATTCTTGGACGGTTACTCTTGGACTGACTAGTCTATAGTCTGTAGCCATTCTAATAAATATCCCAAATATACCTGTTCTGCTAGAGAACCTGACTAATACATCATCCATATTACAGTCCACCACTGAGGGAAATCAGGGCAGGAAATCATACAGTTACCTGGAGGCAGGAACTGAAGCAGAGGCCATAGAAGAATGATGCTTCCTGGCTTGTTCCCCATGGCTTGCTCAGCTTGCTTTCTTATGCAACCCAGGACCATTTGCCCAGGGATGGCACTGCTCACAGTGGGATGGGCCATTCCGTACCAGTCAATAATCAAGAAAATGTCCCCACAGACTTGCCTACAGGCCAAGATGATAAAGGCAATTCTTCAATTGTGGTTCCCTCTTCCCACGTTATTCTAGCTCCTGCTTGGTTGACAAGAACTCAGAGCATGTTTGTAGTGAAGCAGTCAGCAGGCCCCACATAAGCCTTGGGGGAAATCATCAAGAGGTGTTAACTGTGGAGGAACAGTTCTCTGATACGTATTTATAAAAACCACTGAGAATATAGTACGGCATGTCTTCATTGGTAGATCATTTTGTCTTCTAGAAGTTAATTCTTACCAAGAGACTCAGAAGATATTCAAAGAGTACAAAAGACAATATTTAATTATTTTTCTTTTTTCTTATATTTTTTTCATTTTATAATTTAATTTTACATATCAGCCACAGATTCCCTTGTTCTCCCCCCCTCCATCTTCCCCCCAGCCCACCCCCCATTCCCATCTCCTCCAGGGCAAGGACTCTCCTAGGGATTTAGTTCAACCTGGTAGATTCAGTCCAGGCAGGTCCAGTCCCCACCTCCCAGGCTGAGCCAGGTATCCCTGTATAAGCCCCAGGCTCCAAACAGCCAGCTCATGCACTGAGGACAGGTCCTGGTCCTAGTACCTGGATGCCTCCCAAACAGATCAAACTAATCAACTGTCTCACTTATTCAGAGGGCCTGATCCAGTTGGGGGCGCCTCAGCTACTGGTTCATAGTTCATGTGTTTCCATTCGTTTGGCTAATTGTCCCTGTGCTTTTTCCAATATTGTTCTCAACAAATCTCGCTCATACAAACCCTCCTCTTTCTCGCCTTTTGGACTCCTGGAGCTCCACCTGGGGCCTGGCCATGGATCTCTGCATCTGGTTTCCGCATCTGGTTTCCTCAGTCATTGGATGAGGTTTCTAGCATGACAATTAGGGTGTTTGGCCATCCTATCACCAGAGTAGGTCAGTTTGGGCTTTCTCTTGACCATTGCCAGTAGTCTATTGTGGAGGTATCTTTGTGGATTGCTGTGGACCTCTCTAGCACTTTGCTTCTTCCTATTCTCATGTGGTCTTCATTTATCATGGTTTCTTGTTTCTTGTTCTCCCTCTCTGTTCTTGATCCAGCTGGGATCTCCCGCTCCCCTAAGCTCTCTTTCCTCTGACCCTTGCCCTTCATTACCCCCACTCACTTCCAGGTTGTTCATGTAGATCTCATCCATTTCTCTGTCATTGGGCAATCCCTGTGTCTTTCTTGGGGCCCTGTTTTCTAGGTAGCCTCCCTGGAGTTGTTCATATCAGCATTGTTTGTAATAGCCAGAACCTGGATACAACCTAGATGCCCTTCAACTGAAGAATGGATAAATAAAATGTGGTACATATACACAATGGAATACTACTCAGCAGAGCTAAACAATGACATCATGAGGTTTGCAGGCAAATGGATGGATCTAGAAAAAATCATCCTGAGTGAGGCAACCCAGACTCAGAAAGACATACATGGTATGTACTCACTCATAGGAGGATACTAGATGTAAAACAAAGATGACTAGACTCCTAATTATTTTTCTTAGTGAATGTAGAGAAATGGTTCCAAGAAAGTGAGGGTGGGAACATGTTTGATACAGTGACCATGTTCCTCACCAAGGGAAGATGGTTAAGTTTCAAGAAAAACTGCATTCTAAGGGGGAGTTAAAAACCCTTCAAGTATGTACTGTTTTGTTTTTTAGTTTCTGAGACATAATCTCATCAGATAGCACATATTTACCTAGAGCTAGCTACATAGACAAGACAGGCCTTCAGGATCCTCTGGCCCCTGTAGCTTGAGTGATAGGACTATAGGTGTGTGCCATCACCACAGACTAAGTGTTGTCATATTTATAAAGAAGTATATAACAGTCATCTATGCTGTTCAAAGCCTTAAGAGCATGTTTCTATTGTAAAATTATTTCAATACTGTCATGCGCATTTGGGTTATCTACAGAATACCCAACAGCCTATTTTGTTTAATGTTGAACTTCCTATGGCTACTGACCATGTAATGTACCTCTGTCTTTCATTGTCTATGGAATATCTGATGGCCTATTTTGTCTGGTTGAGCTTCCTGTGACTAACTAGTCATGTGGTGCACCTCTGTCAACTATTGGCTTTCCACTATGGTGACCTTTGAAATTAGCAGGATCCTTTTACAGATAACACATAATTGGGACTTATAGTTTTTAATTTTGCCAATTTTTGCCTTTCATTGATTCATTTAACTAACTCACATTTACTGTTAGTGTTCCCATTGGTTTTGCCTGAATTTCTCTTTTTGTTCTCTTTATACTTCATGGGCTTTTTCACACAGGATAACTGGTTAGCCTGTATTTGTTCAAGCTAGAAATCTTTTATATTCCCAAAGACAGAGAACCCCTCCTCTCCTCTCCCAAAGATGTCTGGGCCTATGTTAGAAACACACTGAGACTTGATATATGTACCCTGGAAAACGCCAGTGGGAGGACAAGACTCACACAAGCAACTGTGCAAAGATGGTCCACGAGCACGAGAATGCCACTTAGAAAAGAGCCACCCCCACCCCCATGCCCACCTCTGCCACACACAGAAAAGGGACCCAAAAGCCTTGTCACTGTTGTGTCCTGCTGCCCTCCCAGAAACAATGGGCTCCCTGGGCCCCAACTATGATCCAGCTTTTTTTTTTTTTTTTTTTTTTTTTTTTTAATATGATGAGCTATTTTGTGAAAACTTTCAACAAGAGCATTCACCAGGTCTTTGCCCTCAGAGCCCAACAGCTTCTATTAGAATTAAAAACTGAGTATTACTCAATGACCACGTGAGGAGTTGCAGTTATAAACAATCCTGGTTGCCACTAACTAGGCTTTCTGCTTCCCTTCTTCAACGCCTCTGGCTTGGGAATGGCCATCTGCTGAAACAAATTGGCAAGTCCTTGGGACACCACTTAAAGCAATTGCTGTTGTATGTCAATCTTGAAACCACAGTCTCTCCTTTGGGTAACATCTTAAAGCCGTGGCACCTCTAGAAGAGACGTTGGCTGTTTTGTGGAAGGAAAAGGCAGTGGCTTGCCTGATTTAAATTGCCCAGAAAAGTATCTATTACCAAGAGGTGAGACAGCCACTTAATGGTTGGAGAGCTCAGGAGCAACAGGTGGGCAATCAAATTTTATATTCTCCACCAGGTGGAAAATCATCTCTTATTTGAAATTTTGACTTTTTTTAATGATTCCCAAAAGGAGAATATCCCCCGCTAGACCTGGGCTGAGCTCATTTATACAGTTACATTGGGCTTTTCTGATCCCACTGTGAATACAACCAAGTGGCATTTTATGGTCTGGATTTTATGTTTGTCTGGCTCTGGCATGGTGGAGAGGCCACAAGCCATTTGCTAGATCTTAATTAGAAATATACACAATGCTGATCATGATTGATGGGGAGAGGAGATGTCAGTGGAGGCATACTGAAAGAAGGTGGGGTTTTAATTCCAAGTTTGATTATTGGATGTGTGTGTGTGTATGTGTATGTGTGTCTATGAGTATATATTTCTCCCTTTCTCTGTGTATCTATCTATCTTTATATGTGTGCCTCTGTGTGTGTGTCTGTATGTATGCATGTCTCTGTGTGTGTATATCTCTATGAATCTCTCTGTGTGTGGTTGTGTGTGTGTGTGTGTGTGTGTGTGTGTGTGTGTGTGTGTGTGAAGGGAAAATAACAAACAATAATGAACTAGTTTAAAAGTTTGGAGATTTGATATTGGAACTGGTGTTAATACTAAATAGTGACATGACATCGACAAGCACTTAATTATTTTACTTCAGTCTCTTAAAATAAGAGCTTCTATATCTAACTTTTCCTTCAGCCAGAAAATTGTGTCTGTTTTATAGTAGTCAATCAAATAATATAAAAATAATCTCACCCATGCTTATCTTGGTTGTTCCTGAGACTGATTGTCTAATTCTGACTTAGAGGAGAGATTGCAGTCATGTGCTGCCCTTGAACTAGAAATACAGAATCCTCAGCAAATTTCCCAGCAAACACACACTATTTTGCCAAAGCCCTAAGATTTAAGCTTCATTCATGGTTTTAAAGAACTCTACCATGAACTGGAATTCATCAACATTTTGGGTTTTCTGTAGGTACTTTAATGTGACAGTTTTATTTATTTATTTTTATTAAAATTCCTTATTTTATATATGTACAACGTATCTACATCAGTCACTCCCCTTTCCTTCCCTCCACCCTTCTACTCATATTCCACATATTCTTTCTCAAATTTATCACCTCTTTTCTTTCATTATTGTTATTACACACACTGAATCACACAGTGGTACACACTGCTGAATCCATTTACTATTGCTCACATGAATATGATTTAGGGCTGGCACTTGGCATTGGATAGCCATTTAGCGGGCTCACCCCTAGGGAAGACTAGTTCTTCCTCTCTTATCAGTCATTAATTGCCTATAACTCTCTCTTCCTCTGGGGTGAGACCCTAGTAGTAGTACATTCTCCTCTAAGATCTATGGCCTCACTAGCCAGAGGTAGTTGAGTAAATTTACCATACCAGTCATGAATTCCCTCCTATTGAGGAGGCCTTAAGTCCAATACGTAGCTGTTGGTTACCAGGATAAGTGCCTCTATTTCACCTTTAGGGATATCTTACCATGCTGGTCATTGTTGTGGTTTGTAGATATTACAGCTGGGTAGGACTATTGATTGCTTTTGTCCCTTGGCAGTTTACATAGCACCTTCTGGAACTATGGAAATTAGTCCTTGAAGCTTTTAGGTCAGATCCATTTCAATTCATCCACATTCTGTACCCAAAGTTCATGGTATCTTCAGCAACAGGCATTTACTTTCAAATTCTAATGTGCTGCTTTTCATATGACTTATTGTTAGAACAATTTTCAATCTATACAGTTCCAGTTCACATAATAAAATGTTAGTCACAGTTAACAACCTCTATAAATAGTAGGAACAAGGACTTTGTGTTCAACTTAAGGAAAACACAAATAATTTGGACAGATCAGACATAGTTTTAAGATGACATTAAAGCAAAATCATCAATTTCATTTTACAAAGGTTTTCATCTTCCCTCAATTTATCTTTCAACTGGCATCAGTTCATGTCTCTGAAGCCACTGTCCCAAAGCCAGTGGAAAAGGGGTTTAACATTTCAACTCTTCATGTGTTCTCAAATACAATATATAGGACACTTGGGCATAGAGAATGTGTTGACTCTATGAATGTCTGGTGAGATTTTGACCGCAATGAAAGCAATTTCATCTACAAGTTCTTTCTATGGCTACTATGTCCAGGTCACAGATGTCTTCCACAGTATGAAATGGAGTCAAAATTTATTCCATTGAATTAAAGAGATGAGTCTACGTGGAGGAAAGGGAGAATCTTTAGCACCATAGGGCACCAGTGCATCTCTGCAAATTGGTGAAACACTAGTCAACATTAAAACAGAATCTGGAGACCCGGCGGCAGCCGGCAGAGGCATTCAGGCCCAGCGGCAGCCCACAGAGGTACACGGGCCCAGCGGCGGCCTGCTGAGGTAAAAGGACCCAGCGGCAGCAGCCGACAGGGACATCCAGGCCCGGCGGTAGCCGGCAGAGACATTCGGGCCCAGCGGCGACCCACAGAGGTAGACAGGCCCGGCGGCAGAGACAAGCAGACGCAGGTAGGCCTGCGGCGGCGGCCCGTGGAGGTAGACGGGCCCAGCAGCAGCCTGCTGAGGTAGACAGGCCCAGCGGCGGTAGCCGACAGGGACATTCAGGCCCGGCGGCAGCCGGCAGAGACATTCAGGTCCAGCGGCGACCCACAGAGGTAGACAGGCCCGGCGGCAGAGACAAGCAGACGCAGGTAGGCCTGCGGCGGCGGCCCGTGGAGGTAGACGGGCCCAGCAGCAGCCTGCTGAGGTAGACGGGCCCAGTGGCGGCAGCCGACAGGGATATTCAGGCCCGGCGGCAGCCGGCAGAGACATTCAGGCCCAGCGGCGGCCCACAGAGGTAGACAGGCCCGGCGGCAGAGACAACCAGACGCAGGTAGGCCTGCGGCGGGGGCCCGTGGAGGTAGACGGGCCCAGCGGCGGCAGCCGACAGGGATATTCAGACCCGGCGGCAGCCGGCAGAGACATTCAGGCCCAGCGGCAGCCCACAGAGGTACACGGGCCCAGCGGCGGCCTGCTGAGGTAAAAGGACCCGGCGGCAGCAGCCGACAGGGACATCCAGGCCCGGTGGCAGCCGGCAGAGACATTCGGGCCCAGCGGCGACCCACAGAGGTAGACAGGCCCGGCGGCAGAGACAAGCAGACGCAGGTAGGCCTGCGGCGGCGGCCCGTGGAGGTAGACGGGCCCAGCAGCAGCCTGCTGAGGTAGACGGGCCCAGCGGCGGTAGCCGACAGGGACATTCAGGCCCGGCGGCAGCCGGCAGAGACATTCAGGCCCAGCGGCGGTCCACAGAGGTAGACAGGCCTGGCAGCGGAGGCAAGCAGACGCAGGTAGACCTGTGGCGGCGGCCTGTGGAGGTAGACGGGCCCAGCAGCGGCCAGCTGAGGTAAACGAGCCCAGCGGCAAAGGCCGACAGGGACATTCAATCCAGGCTGCAGCCTGCAGAGACATTCAGGCCCGGTGGCGGCCCCCAGAGGCAGACAGACCCAGCGGTAGCTGACAGGGACATACAGGCCCGGCGGCGGACTGCAAAGGTAAACAGGCCCAGGGACGGAGACAAGCAGACACAGCTTGGAACAGGGACGCCCCTAACCCCAACATCTGGGGAAGAAGCTATATCGGTGGGTCAGAACCAGAACGAATCTGAACACTCCGTCTTAGGACAACCCAGGGCCCAGCTGCTGATCCTGTGAAACCCAACAACTTGGAGGTGTTGGTGAGACTACCCTGCTCAGCTGAAACCCATCTGGGAGAGGATTCAGATGCCTACAGTTTAAAGTCTGAAGAAACAAGATCAGCTGAGGAGTTGACAAATGAACAAAACGTGACCTGGGAACAGAGAAGAAGGCGCTACCCAGACACCAAACCAGATCACCAGAATCATAAGTATATAATTCACCGATCGAAATCAGCTGTCCCTGAAGAAATAGCCCAATAGCACCAATTTAACCAAGAACCACTACTAAACCAAGACTAAAAATTAGAACAAGAGAGGCACTCTCAGACACAGACACCACCTGCACCTCACAGAGGAAGAGATGAGTAGACGCCAGTGCAAAAATACAGGCAACAACATAAAGACCTATATGGCAACATCAGAACCTAGTGATTCTACACCTGCAAGACCTAAACATACCATGACAGAAGAAACAGAAGAAATCAACCCTAAAAATGACATTAAGAAGATGATAGAGGCCCTTAAAGAAGAAATAAAACATTCCCTCAATGAGGAAATAAAAACTTTCCTTAAAGAGGAATTGAAAAACTACCTTAAAGAGGAAATAAAAACTTTCCTTAAAGAGGAAATAAAAAACTCCCTTAAAGAGGAAATAAAAACTTCCCTTAAAGAGGAAATGAAAAACTCCATTAAAGAGGAAATAAAAAACTCCCTTAAAGAAATGGAAGAAAAAACGAACAAAAAATGGGAAGAAATCAAATCAAGCCAAGAAAAAGCAATTAAACAGATGAAAGAAACATTCCAAGATCTGAAAAATGAATTTGAGACAATAAAGAAAACACATGCTGAGGGAATGCTGGAAATAGAAATCCTGACAAAACGAACAGGAACTACAGAAACAAGCATAACCAACCGATTGCAAGAGATGGAACAGAGAATCTCTGACGCTGAAGACACGATAGAGAAAATAGATTCGTCAGTCAAAGAAAACAATAAAGACAAAAAAGTCCTAACACAAAACGTCCAGGAAATTTGGGACACCATGAAAAGACCAAACCTAAGAATAATAGGGATAGAAGAAGGAGAAGAATACCAACTCAAAGGCACAGAAAATATATTCAACAAAATCATAGAAGAAAACTTTCCTAACCTAAAGAAAGAAATACCTATGAAGATACAAGAAGCTTACAGAACACCGAATAGGCTGGATCCAAAAAAAAAGTCCCCTCGCCACATAATAATCAAAACACTAAACACACAGAATAAAGAAAAAATATTAAGAGCTGCAAAGGAAAAGGACCAAGTAACATATAAAGGCAAACCCATTAGAATAACACCAGACTACTCAATAGAGACTATGAAAGCTAGAAGATCATGGACAAACCTCATGCAGACACTAAGAGACCACGGATGCCAACCCAGACTATTATACCCAGCAAAACTCTCAATCACCATAGGCGGAGTAAACAAAATATTCCAGGATAAAACCAGATTTAATCAATACCTGTCCACAAACCCAGCCCTACAGAAAGCACTAGAAGGGAAAATTCAACCCAAAGAAGCTAAACACATCCATGAAAAATCAAGCAATAGATAATCCTACACCAACATACACCACAGAAGGACAATACAACACAACCAAAAAAATAACAGGAATTAACAATCACTGGTCATTAATATCCATCAATATCAATGGTCTCAACTCTCCTATAAAAAGACACAGGCTAACAGAATGGATAAGAAAACAGGACCCATCCATATGCTGCATACAAGAAACACACCTTAACTCCAAAGACAGACACTACCTCCGAGTAAAGGGCTGGGAAAAGGTTTTCCAAGCAAATGGACCTAAGAAACAAGCTGGTGTAGCTATCCTAATATCTAATAAAATAGACTTCAAACTAAAATCAATCAAAAGAGACCAGGATGGACATTACATATTCATCACGGGAAAAATCCACCAAGATGAAGTCTCGATTCTAAACATTTATGCTCCAAATACAAAAGCACCCACATTCATAAAAGAAACACTACTAAAGTTTAAAACGCACATCAAACCCCACACATTAGTAGTGGGAGATTTTAACACACCACTCTCACCAAAAGATAGATCTACCAGACTGAAACTTAACAAAGAAATAAAGGACTTAACAGATGTTATGACTCAAATGGACCTAATAGATATCTACAGAATATTCCATCCTAACACAAAAGAATATACCTTCTTCTCAGCACCCCATGGAACCTTCTCAAAAATTGACCACATGCTTGGACACAAAACAAATCTCAACAGATAACAAAAAAATTGAAATAACCTCCTGTATCTTATCAGACCACCATGCCTTAAAGTTAGAACTCAATAACAACAAAAATTATAGAAAACCCACAAACTCATGGAAACTGAATAATGCCCACCTGAAACATCAATGGGTCAAGGAAGAAATAAAGACAGAAATTAAAGAGTTCCTAGAATTCAATGAAAATGAAAGTACAACATACCCAAACTTATGGGACACTATGAAAGCAGTGCTAAGAGGAAAATTCATAGCTCTAAATGCACACATAAAGAAGATGGAGCAATCCCATACCAATGAATTAACAGCACAACTGAAAGCTCTAGAACAAAAAGAAACAAACTCACCCAGGAGAAATAGACGCCAGGAAATAATCAAATTGAGGGCTGAAATCAACGAAATAGAAAACAAGAGAACAATACAAAAAATCAATGAAACAAAGAGTTGGTTCTTTGAAAAAATCAACAAGATAGACAAACCACTAGCCAAATTAACCAAAAGGCAAAGAGAGAGCACCCAAATTCACAAAATCAGAAATGAAAAGGGAGACATAACAACAGACAATGAGGAAATCCAGAGAATCATCAGATCATACTTCAAAAACCTGTACTCCACAAAAATGGAAAACCAGGAAGAAATGGACAATTTTCTGGATAAATACCAAATACCAAAATTAAATCAAGACCACATAAACCATTTAAATAGACCAATAACCCCTAAAGAAATAGAAACAGTCATCAAAAGTCTCCCAACTAAAAAAAGCCCAGGACCAGATGGTTTCAGTGCAGAATTTTACCAGACTTTCAAAGTAGAACTAATACCAATCCTCTTCAAAGTGTTCCACACAATAGAAACAGAAGGAACACTACCAAACTCTTTTTATGAGGCTACAATTACCCTGATACCCAAACCACACAAAGATGCAACAAAGAAAGAGAACTACAGACCAATCTCCCTCATGAACATTGATGCAAAAATACTCAACAAAATATTGGCAAACCGAATCCAAGAATACATCAAAACAATCATCCATCACGACCAAGTAGGATTCATCCCAGGGATGCAAGGATGGTTCAACATACGGAAATCAGTCAATGTAATACACCATATAAACAAACTGAAAGAAAAAAACCACATGATCATCTCCCTAGATGCTGAAAAAGCCTTTGACAAAATCCAACACCCCTTCATGATAAAGGTCTTAGAAAGAATAGGAATACAAGGAACATTTCTAAACATAATAAAAGCAATTTATAGCAAGCCAACAGCAAACATCAAATTAAATGGAGAGAAACTCAAAGCGATACCACTAAACTCAGGAACAAGACAAGGCTGTCCACTCTCCCCATATTTATTCAATATAGTGCTAGAAGTTCTAGCTAGAGCAATAAGACAACAAAAGGAGATCAAAGGGATACAAATTGGCAAGGAAGAAGTCAAACTTTCACTATTTGCAGATGATATGATAGTATACATAAGTGACCCCAAAAACTCTACAAGGGAACTTCTACAGCTGATAAACTCCTTCAGTAAAGTGGCAGGATACAAGATCAACTCAAAAAAATCAGTAGCCCTCCTATACACAAATGATAAAAGGGCTGAGAAAGAAGTCAGAGAAACATCACCCTTTACAATAGCCACAAATAATATAAAATACCTTGGGATAACACTAACTAAACAAGTGAAAGACCTTTTTGATAAGAACTTTAAATCTCTAAAGAAAGAAATTGAAGAAGATATCAGAAAATGGAAGGATCTCCCATGCTCATGGATAGGTAGGATTAACATAGTAAAAATGGCAATCTTACCAAAAGCAATCTACAGATTCAATGCAATCCCCATCAAAATCCCAACACAATTCTTCACAGACTTGGAAAGAAAAATACTCAACTTTATATGGAAAAACAAAAGACCCAGGATAGCTAAAAGAATCCTATACGATAAAGCAACCCTTGGAGGCATCACCATCCCGGACCTCAAACTCTACTATAGAGCTATAGTAATAAAAACAGCTTGGTACTGGTACAAAAACCGACATACGGACCAATGGAATCGAATTGAAGACCCTGACATTAATCCATGCACATATGAACACCTGGTTTTTGACAAAGGAGCCAAAACTATACAATGGAACAAAGAAAGTATCTTCAACAAATGGTGCTGGCATAACTGGATGTCAATATGTAAAAGATTACAAATAGATCCATATCTGTCACCATGCACAAAACTCAAGTCCAAGTGGATCAAAGACCTAAACATAAATCCAGTTACACTAAACTTAATAGAAAAGAAAATAGGAAGCACTCTTGAACGCATTGGCACTGGAGACCATTTCCTAAATAAAACACCGACAGCACAGACCCTGAGCACAACCATTAATAAATGGGACCTCTCAAAACTGAGAAGCTTTTGCAGGGCAAAAGACACAGTCAATAAGACAAAAAGACAGCCAACAGATTGGGAAAAGATCTTCACCAACCCCACATCTGACAGAGGATTGATCTCCACAATATATAAAGAACTCAAGAAACTAGACATCAAAGCACTGAACAATCCAATTAAAAAATGGGCTAAAGAGCTAAACAGAGAATTCACAAAACAAGAACTACAAATGGCTGAAAGACATTTAAAGAAATGCTCAACATCCTTAATCATCAGAGAAATGCAAATCAAAACGACTCTGAGATACCTCCTTACACCCGTTAGAATGGCTAAGATCAAAAACACCAATGACGGCCAATGTTGGAGAGGATGTGGAGCAAAGGGAACACTCCTCCACTGTTGGTGGGAATGTAAACTTGTACAACCACTGTGGAAATCAGTATGGCGGTTTCTCAGAAAATTAGGAATCGAACTACCTCAAGACCCAGCCATACCACTCTTGGGCATATACCCAAAGAATGCTGATACATACCATAAAGATACATGCTCAGCTATGTTCATAGCAGCACTATTTGTAATAGCCAGAACCTGGAAACAACCTAGATGCCCATCAATGGAAGAATGGATGAAAAAAATGTGGTACATATACACAATGGAGTTCTACTCAGCAGAGAAAAACAATGAAAGCATGAAATTTGCAGGCAAATGGATGGAACTAGAAAAAATCATCCTGAGTGAGGTAACCCAAACCCAGAAAGACAGTTATGGTATGTACTCACTCATTGGTGGATTCTAGATATAAAATGAACAATCAGACCACAATCCATAGAACCATAAAGGCTATATATATATAGCATGGAGGTCCCTAGGACGACTGTGGCATATAATAAATTTCAGTTTTACTCAATTATTGAAAAAAAAATAGCCAAATGAATGGAAACACATGAACTATGAACCAAAGGCTGAGGGGCTCCCAGCTGGATCAGGCCTTCTGAATAGGTGAGACAGTTGATTGGCTTGATCAGTTTGGGAGGCATCTAGGCAGTGGGACCAAGTCCTGTGCTCATTGCATGAATTGGCTGTTTGAAACCAGGAACTTATGCAGGGACACTTGGCTTAGTCTGGGAGGAAGGGACTGGACCTGCCTGGACTGAGTCTACCAAGTTGATCACAGTCCTCGGGGGAGGACTTGTCCTGGAGGAGGTGGGAATGGAGGGTGGGCTGGGGGTAAGGGGAGGGTGTGGGAGGAGGGAGAATAGGGGAACCCATGGCTGATATGTAGAACTGAATGGTATTGTAAAATAAAAAATATATATCACAAAAAAATAAACAGAATCTGATATAAGGAAATCAGTTTGCAAGTTCTACTAAGAATTTCAATGAGCAACAAAAGGGCTAACAGGAAAGCCAAGGGCATATCACCACTCTTTGATAAAGCCCGGAGATTCTGCCACTTTGTTCATTCTCAACCCTGTTTGAATATTTTTTTTTTAACTTAACACCATACTGCACTCTACCAAACTAATTCTAAGCATATCTACTGCCATTTCTTCCATTTGTGGAAAATAAATAAATAAAGAGGAGATGGTGCTGTACCTCAAAGTAACAAAGCTCTACTACACTGGGAATACTTTAATAGAAGGAATGCTCTAAATAAACACGGTGGCACAGGCCTGCAATATTAGCACTTAAAAGGCCAAAGCAAGAGGATTTCAAGTTCAAATCAGCCTAGGCTGCATATTCACAGAAATAGCAAAACACAACAAGTAAGCAAGTCCTTGTTGTTTACCTTCACTTTCTACCTGAACCATTTACCACATTGCTGAGCTGACCTCAATAGCTACTAGAATACTTAATGACATCTAAAACCACTGTGAAAATATTCTTAATAGACTCATAGACTAAAATGTGACAAAGACCCCTAAGCTAAAAACAATAGCATACATATTCAATAAAAGTTTCCATTTTGTATTTCTGTCCAATATGCGGTCTTACTTGCTTTAACAAGCTTATATTTCTTCCTCTGTTTCTTTGGCTATAGGTTTCCAAATTAAATGTAATTACTTAATAGGAATCCATCACAAAGCTAAGACAGCTCAGACCACAGTTAGTTCTTAAAATAATTCTTGATCTTTTTTTTTTTATGAGAACAATGTTTAGTCAAGACCGAAGAATATTTTTAAGAGGTCATAAATCAGATTAAGTGTCTGCTTTCAGGTCTCTGTATCTGGGAATGCTGCCAAATAGCAATCTCCGAGATTGAGTCACTTTACATTAGGAGAGCTTGTTCCAGTGATGCTCAGATGACTCATGGCTTCTAATTCTCTTAAAAACAGCCACAAGTCCTGCAATGTTAATTATGTTATGAGACTGAGCATAGGAACAATGGAGCTGGTTCGAAATTATGCACCTGAGGCTCCTGTCTGCAGAATACATCAGAGTGCAAGTTTGTTCCCACATAGCACATGGCTGCTGGGTGTCCTCTTTCCTGTCCCAAATATATCTTTAATGAATGAAATGCTAGCTAACATGATCAGAGCAATTAGAATATGTATAATTTAGCCTTATCTGGCCCAGGCTGCAGAAAGAACAACAGTGCTGAACTTCAGTGGTATATTATTGGTGGTAGATTTCATCATGATAGAGCATGTCAAAAGAAGCAGCAGTCTCCCCTGAGCATGAATGATAGACCTAGTGGGCAGCTTGTTCCAGACAACATTTGTTTGATAGCTGTTGCTAAGCTTTAACAAGCAGACTTCACCAACATTAATCATGGACTGTCTGATTTGTGTGTTCTTTAAGGAATGGAACAAAGGAGATTTGGCTAGGCAGTTCCATCCACAAGGCAATTTCTTCCCTTTCCTATTTTATGCATCTTCTTTGGTGGAATAGCTGTCTTTGATGAAGCAAGAGAATCAGATTGCTCTTATATTCCTAGTTTCTGTATTTCTGTTGTTGTTGACGATGATGATGATGGGGGTAGTGGTGGTGGTGTTGGCGGCGGCGGTGGCCTGGACCTCACTCTGTAGATCAGGATGGCCTGCCATTCACACAAATCTCCCTACTTTTGCCTCCAAAGTACTAGGATTAATGACATGCTCTACCATGCCTGGCCTAATCTGTTGTTCTGTAGACATTGGACTTTATTTCACCAAGCATACCTGGGGCATGCATGGCTAAATGCTTTGAGAAAGTTGTAGCTATGCTACATCTATAAAGAATATATGAAATTTATAAGGGCAACCCTACCAGCCACTCCAAGCTCATTGAGCACTAAGACAGGAGACAATATAAATCTGTCTTCACATATCTGCTATCTGCTCTGGCCAAAGACCCCTTTGTCACAGAGACCAGAGTCTAGAATTCACTACACTGGTAGCCATGAGAAAAGAAGAGCCAAGGAACTGTGGTTAGGAGGGTTTTTTCAAGAAAGAATGACTTATTTTAAGATAAGGAAAGCAACTATGCTGGGATAGAGAAGCCCTGCATTTGAGACAGGGGGAGAAATGAGAAAAGTAAAAAGAATTAGTGGAGGAGCAAAAGCAGTGGAGATGGAGAGGATGCTGTCTGTGGATAGGGATCCTCTGCTAAGCCTGCTAATACAGACTTGTCTACTCATCGTGAAAACTATGCCCATTTCATTTCATATCAATTCAACTACATAAATATTCAATGACAGAGGTAAAATGAAAGTTTTCCTTAAATTCCATGTCTTACATTCCTGAAACCTATCAGAGGTTACCATTATACAATGTATAATAATTAAATTTGGTCTCTGGAACCCTGTAACTTTTAATGCCAGACAATTAATTGCTTTGTGTCATGAAGTTATATGTGTAAAAGCAAGTGGTTATATATGTGCATCTCCATAAGTATAAACATACATGTATATGTTCCTTACTTTGACACATTATGTGTAAATGATTAGGTATGTAGTACTTGGGTCTCCACCATTATCTTGCCCAATGTCCTGCCTACAGGATGCTTGGTCATTTCTTATGTTATATTTTCTTTCAATTTGTGTGTTTATATTTGCTTCTTACCTATTTGTAAAACTTTTTTTATAATTTAAAAAAGAGCATGCCCATTTAAATATAGTATTGTCAAAACCAAAGTTATTAGAAATTGCATGTATAGACTGTCACCAAAAATAGCTACTATGAAATAATAGTTTACAAGAAAATAAATAATTTATCTACTTTGCTGCATATTTTCAGTTAGCCTGAGCCCAAGCAGAAGAAACCACTTACAGGTTTGCTTTAAGGGAAAGTGGAAATCACACCAAATTTTCAAGGAAAAAACAAACTTTGAAAGAGTCCCTTATAAGGAAGTGAGCAGCAACACACTTAGGGTAAATGCGAGAGTAAATAGGATAGGCTATTAATTTTGGGTGTGGCCTAATGATATTTGGGATAGATTAAATACTGGGTATGCAAACAACTGTGTTAACTAATAATTGGTGACTTTCTCAGAATATAATCTGCATTAGAAAAAACTGAGAGTTTGCCATCACCCACAAAATAAGTGATTTTCTAAATCTAGGGTGGTTGCATAGGACATTACTATGGCTTTCCACTGCTCTTAGTTGGACACAATAAGAGAAGGAACCAGAATATGACAGGAATATATGGTAGGTCCCCATCTTTGCAGCCAAATTCTACCAGCCTGTCTTTGACATAAAGGACATTGGGCCCCAGCTGTCATTGAATGCTCTCATATGCACTCAGAAAAGCCTTATTGGTCCAGAAATCTTCCACCATGGTCTGCAATTCTGGAAATGTCACTGGCTGACTGATCTGGTTCTGACACAAGGCATGATTACTGTTCATTTTAATTTACCCAAAAGTTTTGGTCTAGGTCCAGGACATAATACTTTTGTGATAAATTGACCGTAATTAAACTAATGTATAGGCCAAGCTAAGCTTAAAAAGCATTCGTTGCCAGCAAATCCATTTAGATATTTAAAAATACCAACTAAACATGGCCAGCTTGGCATACTTATCTACAGTCATCAAGTTTTCTCTAAGTTTCTTCAAGTCAGAATCAGCTAGAATAGTTTCCACAATATAACAAATTTATAAAAGGGAAGGAGATTGAGACATCATCATTCTTCCCATTTGTTGATGGACATGGCCTCCTCCTTTGCAGTCTTAGACTCATCACAGAGATCCAAGTCCATTCTTATGTAAATTTGTTGACAGAGTACCCCATGCCCTTACCATGCTGCACGTTCTGAAATTGTTGGCCAAAGCGCTATCTTTTAATCCATCTCCGTCTCAGTTTTGTGGTTAACAAATATGTGCTTTCAAATGTGATCAGAATAGAACATTTCAACACTAGATATGATGCTATCATTGTCCATAAATGTCAAAACAAAACCTGATGGGATGACAGATCCTCTTGTTAGAGAGCTTTGCTTCAGTGGTTTGGAACTCAAGCAATTTAACCACACTGGCCACAAGCCCTAACTGATGTCAAAGCATCATTTGAAACAACACATACATATTGTGCTGGCCAGTTTTATGTCAACTTGACATAAGCTAGAGTCATTTAGAAGGAAGGCATTAGAAAATTCTTCTATAAGATTGGCCTGTAGGCAAGTCTGAAGTGCATTTTCTTAATTAGTGATTGATGTAGGAGGACTCAGCCCATCGTGAAAGTTGCCAACCCTGGGCTGGTGGTCCTTGGTGCTGTAAGAAGTCAGTTTGAACAAGGCATGGTTGAACAAGCCAGTAAGAAGCACTCCTCAATGACTTCTGTATCAGTTCCTCCCTCCAGGTTCCTGCCCTGAGTTCCTGCCCCAACTTCCCTGAATGATGGACTATGAGCTATAAGATGAAAACAACTCTTTCCTCCCCAAGTTTATTTTGCTCATGGTGTTTTATCATAGCAATAGAAAACCTAAAACACACATTAAATGCAGTTGTCAGTGAGGACATAAAGCCTGTTATCTCATTAACTTTGTGGAAATAGTTCTCAAATTAGCAGATTCATTTTTAATATTAAATGTGTAGAGATCTAGGAATGCTGTCAAACAGAAGTATTCATTCCATAACTTCAAGATCTTGCATAGAATCTTCCTTAGTTTCCCACTGGAAATAAACACCTGAAGTGTAATGATATGCTTTGTTATTTTTCAGTATTGCAAATGTACAGTCTCCTTCAAGATCATGTAAAGAAATTTTAAAATTGTTCTTAGAAGTATTATGAAATCCAGTAATAATTCATAAACTGGACATCATGCTCATGCCCCCCCATCTTCATCTTTAATAAGTGAAATCAGACACTATTTTAGGCAATGTTTACAGGCTAAACTTGATTGAACAGCAACATGTTCTGTATTTGAATTTCCACTGAGAGAATGTTCAGAAATGTCCACACAAACCTTCCACCAACAGTTATTGCACAGGATTTTTCTCTGGGACTGTGAACCAAGCTTTCTTGACTGACCATGGGCAACATTTTCATGAGGCAATGCTTAAGGCTTAATCCTTCTCCATACTTCTCTCTGTGCCTCTGCCTTCCAGAAAAACACATTCCACCCAGCTCCCAGAAGTTCTCCTACTCTCCTAAATGGGAAATAGAAGCATTTATTAGGGTATTTAGGAAACTGTGTTATTTGATACTTTTATCTCTCCTGATGATTCTTGTATTTCTCCAGGAGAACAAAAGACTGATGGTGACATCCAGGCTTTGAGATATTTTATCGAGAACTAAACTTTTCTGAAGCTCTTGGGCAAATTCTTGAATCATTTTACAAAGGTCATTTATCCAGCATTCTCTTAAGATAGTCAATTTTGTTAACTGAATGAAAGATGATGAGCCAATCAACAGTATCACGTATCAGTTGGCGATTTAAGAGGCTTGGTAATGCTTTATTCTCTCCTGGACTCCTGGGCTTGGAGCCAATTCAGAGATATAGATATGTGTTCACATTATTATTGATGAAAACAAGAGCAGGAGACATGGCTTAGCTGTGTGGCTGCAGTAGACTAAGTTAAGCAGATTTTCCCAACCTACAGTCAAGGTTGGAAATCAGACCAACAGTACTTTCAGGCAGACTGAGGAGAAGAGAGAAGGGAGGGAAGGGAATTGTTCAACCCTTTGTCCTAAACTCACCGCATAGCAGAACCTTCCTCATTCCACAGCCAAGGAAAACAATTAGACAGTGATAGGGCAGTTGTCAATTCCTGCCCCTGATGTACAAAGGGTTCCAGAAGTAGCTCGGTCACAATTGATGAACACTAACTATAGTTCCTGTTGAACATCCATAAGTTAAATGCTATTCTTGTTATTCTTTAAGAATGAGAAATACGGCCGGGCGGTGGTGGCGCACGCCTTTAATCCCAGCACTCGGGAGGCAGAGCCAGGCGGATCTCTGTGAGTTCGAGGCCAGCCTGGGTTACCAAGTGAGCTCTAGGAAAGGCGCAAAGCTACGCAGAGAAACCCTGTCTCAAAAAACCAAAAAAAAAAAAAAAAAAAAAAAAAAAAAAGAATGAGAAATACAAGCTTGCCCAGGTGACACAGCCAAACTTCAAACCCACACCTCTCTCAGTCAAAGGCCAATTTTTTTATATCTACATACTGCCTTCTTATATTTTAGCAAGAAAGAATAAAACCATTCCCTCTAGATGTGTTTACTTGAGATTTTAAGAGGATAAAATGTCTGCCTGTGGTTTTGACTTTCTGATAGCTGAATATCACACTTGAATTAAGATATAATGGACTTTCGATCAAGAACACAAAGGTAGACTATTGGCAGGGGTGTTTATGTTGCATATAGAAATTTTTGGACAAGCCTTCCAGGACCAATCAGATCACTAAACTCATTCAGAACCAATGGCATCAAATACATATTATTTCTCCTCTGCTTAATAAAAGTATACCAAGAGAAAAATATGGCTCCTGTGTCTAGCTTCTTAGATACACCATATTTCATAGACTATGAGTTAGGGAGAATGATTATAGAAAGTCCATAGCAGCAGGTTTCATTCTCAAGGGCAAACATATTCCTCAGACTTACAGATGTATTTCTAAATACAAACCTTTTAATTCATGGTTATAAAATTAAATAACTAGGTATTACAAGATAAGTATTCCTTACCTGAAACATTGGAAATTATTAAATGTTTCAGATTGATGACATTTTCCTGGATTTGAGTATATTCATAATGACTTATCTTAAGAATAGGATTCAACCCTAAACACAAAATTTAAGTTCTACATTCTTAGCTTGTTGGTAATGATGACAATATTTTAATAACTTTTGAGGATATACAAAATCTCATAAAGATTTCATAGGGTATCAAATTTTCAGATTAGATATATCTGTGTCATCAATTTCTGTAATCACTTTTCAAAATCAAAATTAATCTCATATTAAAATAATTAAATTCAAGTTCAATTTCTTAAGTAAATGGTTAATTTGCCTTTATCAACTATGGTGATACCCCTGCCCACAGGGACCAGTACTGAGACATCTCATCTAAATAAGTTCATCCTTCCTTCCATAAGAAATCTCTTAAAAATGGTTTAGTCTATCTAAAAACAATATTCAACAGGAAGAATCCAAGAAACTTGTAAACCTTGTAATTGGTAATAAATCAAACATTTCTAAAAACATCATCCCTTATAAACTGAACAAGAGGAAGATCAGCCGGGTGCTTTCTCTGCCTCTCTGAGCTAACAGGCTTTCACCCCAGCATCTAGCTCCTGAGTCTTTATTGGTAAAAATTAAATGATTGAGATTTTGTTAAAAAAGAAACAGTCATGGAGACATGTCCTAAGTCACAGAGAACATGATATCTGGAATCTCAAGGTAGGAAGCACATCCTTCACTCCAAGTGGGAGGCTGTTAAAGCTGTTGCTAAAACAAAATGTTAAGTCAATGCACACCACGCCAGACATGAACAGCAATTGATTGTATTAATAAAAGCTTTGTTCTGACCAAATCATCTGCTTTTCTTCAAACAGATTTTTTTTTATTTAAACAGATTTTTATTTAAACAGAAATGATAATATCCCATGTTTCCATAAAAAGATATTACTTTGGTCATCACAGTGGATCCAACACTGTCTAGTAGATCTGTACTGCTTTTGTGTTTTATTATCTGTCACCCTCTAGTATAACAGTCATAGACATGAGATAGGAGTGCTCCTGAAATATTAAGATATAGCATTACTTGTCATGATAGAAGGCATCTGTAACCAAGTGAGTAAACAAAATCAGAGCATTGTGGGAGAAACCTTCAGTCTTTAGGAGCTAAAACAACCACCAGAACATGAGACACCACAGATGCAGATAGACAGAATAATTCTGGGCCAAGCCCAAAGTCAAGGTAGAGATGATGGGTAATGAAGATATGGCAAATATAATGAGAAGGGATATCTGGTATGCTCTATTTAAAATTAGCTAGTCTTGAAATTTCAAATGTACATGCCTAATATTGTCTTAGGCAAGACAAAAGGACATTTGAGAGTAAAGATAGGAAAGGTAGAATTTTTTTGCATGCTTACAACTCTCCATGTACCACTCAACCAAAAATAGATCCAACACTCAGCTGAGGGAGCTATGACTTTTCCAGGCATCAGACCTAGCAGTGAAACATAAGCCTCTACTATTTTCTTCTACAAATCTCAAACCTGAAAAGCATGTGCCCCGCCTCCAACTCCTTCACAGTTTATTTCTCATATCATATTTCTCTGCTGTAGGGAAAGATTTCATTAAAGAAAACATTCAATCGATTCACTTTATATAAAATCCCCCAGGTCCTAGCACTACTTATCTCCCTTAATGACAAATGACAAATGGCAATGACTCATACAATCAACAGGAAGCCAGAGTCAAAGGTCTCCATGAATCTTGGATGACCTGTGTCACTGATCAAGAATGTC
Organism: Peromyscus leucopus; assembly: GCF_004664715.2. Classification (NCBI taxonomy): domain Eukaryota; kingdom Metazoa; phylum Chordata; class Mammalia; order Rodentia; family Cricetidae; genus Peromyscus; species Peromyscus leucopus. The sequence continues at coordinate 46,987,441 of NC_051084.1, forward strand.
CATTTCTGAGAGAACGTGACTTTCTTTGAGGACTTTATCAATAAAGAAAGATGTGAACCTGAAGGGGCCCTAGGAAGCAGGGATGTTTACAATAATTCTCAGCCTGTGGGTTGTGACCCTTTCACAGGGGTTGCATATCAGATATCTACATTATGATTCATAACAGTAGCAAAATTACAGTTATGAAGTAGTAACAAAAATTATTTTATGGTTGGGGGTCATGACAACATGAGGAACTGTAAGTAAAGGGTTGCAGCATTAGGAAGGTTGAGAACCACTATTCTAGAAGCTCTCTGAATGTGACAGGTAATATCAGCTCTCATTTATTAAACAATTCAGCCCATACCTGGTATTCTTTGCATACACACACACACACACACACACACACACACACACACACACACAATCACAATTATTACTCAAAGTAATTTATATTATTCTCACACTTCTGCTTATTAATGAGGCTAGAACTGAGGAAACTGACTAACAACATTCAAGTTTTCACAACCAGTAGATCCAACACTTAATGCCAGATCCCCAAAGCCTGTTCCTTTATCCATTATGCTTCCCTATCTGCTTGGGGAACAGGCCTATCATGGGATCATTTCAGAGGCTCTATTTTGTTGAACGCCTTCAAATCAACAAACACCAACCTTACCTCAGATCTATGCCATTGCAAATCTGTCAGTTGTAGATTTGGCACTGGAAAAGTGGTATGATCTTCAACTGAAACTAAACAAGAGACTCAAACCATAGTGGTTATGGTTTGAATGTAATATTTCTTCCATAGACTCATGTGTTTGTACACTTGGCTCCTAATATGCCACACTGGCTTAGAATGTTGTAGACTTCTAACAAGTATAGGAAGCAGGTCACTAGAGGTGGGGCTTGTGGCATTATAGCCTGGAGCCACTTCTGGTCTCACATCTACTTCCCATTCCATCAAGACATGGCGATACCATGAGTCCAGCTACATACCTCTGGCACTATGGAGCCGCCTGCTGCCATGCCTTTCCGTCCATAATGGACAGTATCCCCTTCCATTCCTTAAATTGCTTCGTGTTCAGTATTCAAAGTAATAAGAGAAGAAACTGATATACCAGCCTTCCTGTACCCTCCATATTCATTGAGAGGAACATTTTTTTTTCTGAATGTGTTACAAGGACTCAGAATAGAAGCACTTAAGTCTAAAATATGTCACGATTGAGAGTAGGTCTCCATGCATACTCTTATATTCTGTTCTTTCTTTATTGCAGCCAGAATCTATTACCAACGGATTCTGGTCACTATACTAGTCACTATGCACATCCTTGTCATAGCTGCCCTTTCTGTCACTGAACAAGAAGCCTCAGAAGCACAGTATCCAGTGAAGGCTCTTGGATGCAGCATGGATTAGCATCTCAGGAGCCATGTTGTGGAGGCTCTTAAGAGAAATAAATTGTCTTTCTCAGCACCATCCATTTTGTCCTGAGGAAACGATGCAGGACAAAAAGAAACATTGAAATAATTAAGTTAATGCAAAATAAATACTTCCTCTGCCCTAACTGAGCCTACTTTGAATTTGTGCCAAGATAGCTATTAGTGGTGATTGAAAGTATGAGGCAAAGAAGAAACTTCCCAAGGAACAAAGAAGCACCTTTCTCCCCTGGCCTCATCACTCCCAATGAGAGATCAGCATGGCCCAATAGGGCATGGAACAAACACCCAGGTCAGAGACAACTCCAGAAGATCACTTCTAAGTACCTCACCAGCTGTGTATGGCGTGAAAGAGCTAAACAGGGGAAATTCCTTGTTTTTCTTTACTTGCCTCGGCCAGAGACAGACAAAAAAAATGTAAATCATCCATTTATTCCCAGTCGCATTACCTAATGCTAAGGCAAAGTCAGTTCAAGTTCCTGTCATTCACATGTGACCAAGTCTCGATTCACATGGCTACAACTAACAAGATACGCTTATGCTCAGAATTCCAGAACTCAAGTGAGATTTGTCTCCAGTCTTAGTTCGCTTTCTATTGCTCCATTAAACACTGTCATCAAAGGCTACTTGAGGAGGGAAAACTTTATTTGGCTTCCACTTCCATATCATAGTCTATCACTGAGGAAACTCAGAGCAGGAACAGAGGATGGACCAGAACCCACAAAGTAGAAAGAGAAAATTGACTACCACAAGTTGACCTCTGACCACCACATACATGTGTACTGTGGCACAAGCACATTTCATCACACACACACACACACACACACACACACACACACACACACACACACAAATACTGGATACATAAAAATAGATAATAAATACATAAATGAAAAAAAATAATTCATGATGCTCCAGAATTTAAGGATTAGTAATGGTCAGTGTTTATAAAGGTTTCATGTTTTGCAATATTTGAGATTAAGAATGCTCAAACTATATCAATGATGCCTAGCCTAATCCAAAGGACAAGGCTCCCCAGAAAAGACAGGAGAGTGCTAACGTGCAAATAGCTTTTTGTTAGTGTGGGATTTTGTGTTCATTTCCTTCTCTTCGTGGTGGGATTTTGTCTGGCTTAAACTTGTGTAGGGCTTGTGCATGCTGTCACAGTCTCTGAGGGTTACTACTACATTCATGCCCTATTGTGTTTGGATAAATCTGTTTCTTGGAAATTAGCCACCACAAAAAGAGGACAACATGAAAAAAAAAAAAAAAAGAATTGAGCCACCATCATTCTGTGTACAGGAGAAAATGATAAAATTGTTAAGTGGGAATCACATGCAACTCTTCATAAATAAAGAGTAACTCTACAGGCAAAGCCATGAGCCCAAGGACTGGAATCATGTATCACAGACAATGATTCTAGACCCTAAAAAAAATCAGTAATCCCAGGTCCTAAAACCAATGATCCAAGACCCTAAAAACAGTGATCTCAGACCCTAAAACCAATGATTCAGGAACTATCTTCTGCCTGGGTGTACTGGAATTTTTTGTGCATAGCAATTCTCTTCTTCTTTTTTTTTTTTTCTATTTCTCTTTTAATAAAAATGTTTGCAATTTTATATTTGGTCTACACCATTTTATTGTAGATGAAGACAGCTTTTATGTTTTCTAGTTTCAAAGGTCCAAAGAAGAGTTTTGCTCCAAAATGGATCATACCCAGAGCATCACATTTAGTGAAAGTAGATTCTTTAGATGATGACATTTGAATATTTTAAGATAATGAGACCTGCATTCTGATTTGATGCTGTAATTGGCTGAGAGTTTGCGAAAAGGAACTTAGAATTGAGGGACTGTATTTTACATATGGTCACTGTAAGGAAAAGACAGACTCAGTACTGCTCTGAGGTGGAAGAGAGGGGTAAAAGAGAAGCAGAAGTCACAACTGTAGAGAGCAGAGGTCACAGAACAGAAGATCATGATCTAAGGAACAGAGACCATAGAAAGTAAGAAGATGGAGTCTCTTATGGAGCCTATAGAAGGAATGTAGTCCTGCCAACTCACTTTAGACTTTTCACACCCAGCACTTTAAACTATAAACTTGAATTATTTTAAGCTACTCTATGTTAATTTGTTGTGGCATAAAGAGGAAGCAAATATAAATTTAAATGTGTATAAGCTAGAAATTGACTAGAGAAAAAAGTGATAGGAAGCATAGATGAAGAGATTCATCACAAGAAGTTACATTCACAATTGTGACTGATTGGGCAAGTCTAGTGACATGGGGCAGGCCACAAAGAGGGCAAAGGGAACTCTCAGGCAGGGGACACTTGCATATGCAGGAAGAATCACTTCTCAGTAGAGAAACCTCAGCACTGCTTTTAAGGCCTCTCACCTGATTATTTCAAGACTGTCAACACTGTTTGTGATATGCTCTCTAAAATTCACATGCTTAGCTGGGCGGTGGTGGTTCACATCTTTAACTCCAGCATTCAGGAGGCAGAGGAAGGTGGATCTTTGTGAGTTTGAGGCCAGTCTGGTACAGAGTGCAACTTCAGACAACTGCAAACCTTCTCTCCCTGCACCTCTCCCTCCCCCCACCATGTGTATGTATACCATTCACACCACCTTTTTGTTTTTTAAGACAGTGTCTTTCACTGGCCTGGAAGTAGTCACCAAGTAGTCTAACCTGTCTCAAACAAAAGAAAAAGGGGGGGTGAAGGTAGTATGAATGGTATACATAGACACATGAGGTGTGAGGGGGGAGGTTTGGAGTTCATCAAAACTTTAGATGTTTCAAAAGCTCTGGCTATAGAAACATTCCAAATTAATAAAAGCCAACAAGGTGTAACAACTCAATGCAATTCTCCACTCCACAGGAAACCTGTGCAGAAAAGGGAATTATAAAAGATATCATGGATAAATTCACAAAACTGAGACAGAGAAGATAGGTCTGATAGAGACATCAATATATACTTCTCTGATACTGATAACTGCACTGTTCTTAAAAGACACGTCATAACCAATGTTGGAGAGGATGTAGAGCAAAGGGAACACTCCTCCACTGTTGGTGGGAATGAAAACTTGTACAACCACTGTGGAAATCAGTATGGCGGTTTCTCAGAAAATTAGGAATCGAACTACCTCAAGACCCAGCCATCCCACTCTTGGACATATACCCAAGGAATGCTGATTCATACCATAAAGATACATGCTCAGCTATGTTCATAGCAGCACTATTTGTAATAGCCAGAACCTGGAAACAACCTAGATGCCTATCAATGGAAGAATGGATGAAAAAAATGTAATACATATACACAATGGAGTACTACTCAGCAGAGAAAAACAATGAAAGCATGAAATTTGCAGGCAAATGGATGGAACTAGAAAAAATCATCCTGAGTGAGGTAACCCAAACCCAGAAAGACACTCATGGTATGTACTCACTCATAAGTGGATTCTAGATATAAAATAAAGAACAATCAGACCACAACCCATAGAACCATAGAGGATATATATATATATATATATATATATATATATATATATATATATATATATATATATATATCATGGAGGTCCCTAGGACAACTGTGGCTTATAATAAATTTCAGTTTTACTCAATTATTGAAAAAAATAGCCAAATGAATGGAAACACATGAACTATGAACCAAAGGCTGAGGGGCCCCCAGCTAGATCAGGCCCTCTGAATAGGTGAGCCAGTTAATTGGCTTGATCAGTTTGGGAGGCAACTAGGCAGTGGGACCAAGTCCTGTGCTCATTGCATGAGTTGGATGTTTGAAACCTGGAGCTTATGCAGGGACACTTGGCTCAGTCTGGGAGGAAGGGACTGGACCTGCCTGGACTGAGTCTACCAGGTTGATCGCAGTCCTCGGGGAGGACTTGTCCTGGAGGAGGTGGGAATGGGGGGTAGCTGGGGGTAAGGGAGGGAGTGGGAGGGGGGAGAATAGGGGAACCCATGGCTGATATGTAGAACTGAATGGTATTGTAAAATAAAAAAATTTTTATATATATATATATATATATATATATATATATATATCACCTCATTTAGGAAATCTACTTTGAAGCACTCAGAACAAGGCTGAGTGGTATGCAAATTGTCTTCATGTGCTTCAGAAATAAGCTTAGTTGTGTGTGTAAAGAAGAATGTGTCAATATTTTTACAATAAGCATAGTGATTTCTCCCTTTCCTTCTTTCTTTTTCTCTTGCTTTGTCTGTCTGTCTGTCTGTCTGTCTGTCTCTCCCTCTCTCCCTCCCTTCCTCCCTATTCCTTCCTCTCTCTCTCTCTCCCTCCATATCTATCTGTCTATCTACCTATCTATCTATCTGTCTGTCTGTCTATCACCTACCTATGTTTTAAAGCCCATTCTTCATTAAAATAATTGACCTAGACATATGGAATGACTTTAACCATTGCTCTGGCTCAGCCCTGACAAAAGTAACCTGCTTAACAACCTCAGAAGGGCTGAAAAATCAATGAGTGGCTTGTAGATTCTCATTTGGAAAAGATACCACATTTCAGCCTCTTCAGTCTAGAATATTTCTTATACTGATTCCCATAAGTTTAGTAGGCATCAAACTGGTCCTCCTTCACTAAATTCTCTGTGCTTCTGATTGTCACATAGGCACTGTGGATGCAGTACTGTAGCTGTTTGTGTTAGTACCTATTAATTAACACAATTAAATCTCTGTGAATCCTACCATAGCGTCCAGTGGGACGCTATCTTAAAAGGCATGGGTGCACTGTAGCTTTCCTGGCCAACCTTGTTCCTAAGCAAGAAAGAAGAGCAGTAAGTCAGGACTAATTCAGACAGTGCACTGCTCTTTCACCCTTTAAACTGGGCCTTCTTCAGAGGAGCCCGGGTAGCATTTCTAAGAGCAATAACAGCTGGTATTTCAAGTGATGAAAGAAATGAGAAAAATCATGGAATTCATGAGTATGGGATGAAGACAAGAGATGTGACATATCTTTCATTCAAAACTGACACAGAATTAAATTTTCTAGGATTTTCCTAATTACCACTTCCTAAATTACTTGTGATATATTTGGTGACCTGAGGTCTTTCAACTATAATAACCACAATAATCACAACTAGAATTCTAGTATGCATTTGTTAGCATACAAATTGAATTTGCTGTAATACAATTATAATACTACAACTGTGGTATTATAATGTATATTAAAATTTAATCTATGTTTATGTATGCATATATTAGATGAATTCTAAGAAAATTACATTTCTAGCAGACTTGAATATTCAAGAACAATAATTACTGGGGAATATCACTGTTTGATTCTGAAGTATAAATTATTCATCCTAATTATATTACAAAACTCACTCTTCAGCTTTCACTATGAAGTCAATATGCCATCCAAATAAACAACATGAAGACACTTTCATGGGTGGGACAGCAAATTGCCCTTTGTGTAGTAGGTGAGTAAATGTTTCAGGAAGAAATATTAGCAACATGAGATAAATTTAAGAGCCTGGAACAAAACAAAATGTAATATCACCTATCACTATGTTTTCAGTTCCCTGCCATAGCTTGTTTTATTTATCACATTCCAAACTATAGAATTTTCCCAGTGGTATATAAAACCACACTATACATCCAAAAAATTCTTTAGATCCATTCACTACATTTGAAAAATTCTCAAATTCTGGTATTCTTTGTCAATATGTAGAACAAAAAAAGTTACTTAAGACCTCTCTTATTTGTCAAAGACTACTTTCATTTATTACTTGAAATTACATTTCAAAAATAAGACAATATTCTTAACATGATTTGATAACCTACATTAGTTTTTTTTTTTTTCATTTCTTTGTCTTGTGGTCCTAACTCTTCAAATAAACAGTCCTGTGCTCATGTGCTCAAAAGCAAAGTTGCATCTTCAAATCATTTCAAAATGTTAAACTCTAATCTAATTGCTTTTCCCTACTGCAAATTGTACCAATGCTTAAGACATAATCCCTGAGAATGCTATATTCACTTTATGTTGCTACAAAATTACTTGAGGTAAATTTAGCATCTTTAAACAAGTCTAAGGATAAAAGATCTAATATTTTACTGTTGAAAAAAGGTGGACTCTTGTATTAAGCCTTGATAGGTTCTTTTCCAGGACTCTTACACTTCATAGATTATCAAACAAATAACTCCATTTTCAGTTCAGAAAAAGACTCTGGTGAATATGGAGCAAAGCTCAAACTAAGAAAAATGCCTTGACTTTTTCAAGACACACTGCTTTCAAGTAGCAGTGATTTTTAAATCAACTGAGGGTTAGTTCCTTTAGACGTGTATTTACTTAGATAACCGAAGACAAAAACATCCAATGTGGATACAGGCCCGGCGGCGGCAGGCAGAGACTGACAGGCCTGGCGGCAGCCTGTAGTACTAAACAGGCACGGCAGTGGCGACAAGCAGAGGCAGGTAGGCCCGCGGAGGCCGGCAGAGGCAGGCAGGCCCAGCAGGTGGCAGCCAAAACACGGTTGCAATAAAGACCAGAAACTGAGCTATTACCCACTGAAGAGGTAGTGAAAACAAGCTCTTAATCAAGAGCTTGGAACAGGGACGCCTTTAACCCCAACACCCAGGGAAGAAGCTATCTCTGTGGGACGGAACCAAAATGAATCTGAACACTCCATCTGAGGCCAACCCAGGGACCAGCTGCTGATCCTGCAAAACTCAACAACTTGGAGATGTTGGTGAGACTACACTGCTCAGCTGAAATCGATCCAGGAGAGGATTCAGATCCCTACAGTTTGAAGTCTGAAGAAACAAGATCAGCTGAGGAGTTGACGAATGAACAAAACAGGACCCGGGAACACAGAAGAAGGTGCTACCCAGCCACCAAACCAGATCACCAGAATCATAAGTATATACTTCACCAACTGATATCAGCTGCTCCTGAAGAAAAAACCCAATAGCACCAATTTAACCAAGAACTCCTAGTGAACCAAGACTAAAAATTAGAACAAGATAGGCACTCTCAGACACAGACACCACCTGCACCGCACAGAGGAAAAGATGAGTAGACGCCATTGCAAAAATACAGGCAACAACATAAAGACCTATATGGCAACATCAGAACTTAGTGATTCTACACCTGCAAGACCTGAACATACCAAGACAGAAGAAACAGAAGAAATCATTCCTAAAAATGACTTTAAGAAGATGATAGAGGCCCTTAAAGAAGAAATAAAACATTCCCTTAAAGAGGAAATAAAAAATTCCCTTAAAGAGGAAATGAAAAACTCCATTAAAGAGGAAATAAAAACTTCCCTTAAAGAGGAAATGAAAAACTCCATTAAAGAGGAAATAAAAACTTCCCTTAAAGAGGAAATAAAAAACTCCCTTAAAGAAATGGAAAAAAAAAAACAAACAAAAAAAATGGGAAGAAATCAAAGAAAGCCAAGAAAAAGCAATTAAACAGATGAAAGAAACATTCCAAGATCTGAAAAAAACGAATTTGAGACAATAAAGAAAACACATGCTGAGGGAATGCTGGAAACAGAAATCCTCACTAAATGAACAGGAACTACAGAAACAAGCATAACCAACCAATTGCAAGAGATGGAACAGAGAATCTCTGACACTGAAGACACAATAGAGAAAATAGATTCGTCAGTCAAAGAAAACACTAAAGACAAAAAAGTTGTAACACAAAAAGTCCAAGAAATTTGGGACACCATGAAAAGACCAAACCTAAGAATAATAGGGATAGAAGAAGGAGAAGAATACCAATTCAAAGGCACAGAAAATATATTCAATAAAATCATAGAAGAAACCTTTCCTAACCTAAAGAAAGAAATACCTATGAACATACAAGAAACTTACACAACACCGAATAGGCTGGATCCAAAAAAAAAGTCTCCTCGCCACATAATAATCAAAACACTAAACACACAGAACAAAGAAAAAAATATTAAGAGCCACAAAGGAAAAAGACCAATTAACATATAAGGCAAACCCATCAGAATAACACCAGACTACTCAATAGAGACTATGAAAGCTAGAAGATCATGGACAAATCTCATGCAGACACTAAGAGACCACGGATGCCAACCCAGACTATTATACCCAGCAAAACTCTCAATCACCATAGGCGGAGTAAACAAAATATTCCAGGATAACGCCAGATTTAATCAATACCTGTCCACAAACCCAGCCCTACAGAAAGCACTAGAAGGGAAAATCCAACCCAAAGAAGCTAAACACATCCATGAAAAATTGAGCAATAGATGCTCCCACACCAACATACACCAAAGAAGGACAACACAACAATACCACAAAAAATAACAGGAATTAACAATCATTGGTCATTAATATCCATCAATATCAATGGTCTCAACTCACCTATAAAAAGACACAGGTTAGCCGGGCGGTGGTGGCGCACGCCTTTAATCCCAGCACTCGGGAGGCAGAGGCAGGCAGATCTCTGTGAGTTCGAGGCCAGCCTGGTCTCCAAAGCGAATTCCAGGAAAGGCGCAAAGCTACACAGAGAAACCCTGTCTCGAAAAACCAAAAAAAAAAAAAAAAAAAAGACAAAAAAAAAAAAGACACAGGTTAGCAGAATGGATAAGAAAACAGGACCCATCCATCTGCTCCATACAAGAAACATACCTTAATTTCAAAGACAGACACAGGTTAACAGAATGGATAAGAAAACAGGACCCATCCATCTGCTGCATACAAGAAACACACCTTAACTTCAAAGACAGACACTACCTCTGAATAAAGGGCTGGGAAAAGGCTTTCCAAGCAAATGGACCTAAGAAACAAGCTGGTGTAGCTATCCTAATATCTAATAAAATAGAATTCAAACTAAAATCAATCAAAAGAGATCAGGATGGACATTACATATTTATCACAGGAAAAATCCACCAAGATAAAGTCTGGATTCTAAACATTTATGCTCCAAATACAAAAGCACCCACATTCATAAAAGAAACACTACTAAAGTTTAAAACACACATCAAACCCCACACATTAGTAGTGGGAGATTTTAACACACCACTCTCACCAAAAGATAGATCTACCAGACTGAAACTTAACAAAGAAATAAAGGACCTAACAGATATTATGACTCAAATGGACCTAATAGATATCTACAGAATATTCCATCCTCACACAAAAGAATATACCTTCTTCTCAGCACCCCATGGAACCTTCTCAAAAATTGACCACATGCTTGGACCCAAAACAAATCTCAACAGATACAAAAAAATTGGAATAACCTCCTATATCTTATCAGACCACCATGCCTTAAAGTTAGACCTCAACAACAACAAAAATTATAGAAAACCCACAAACTCATGGAAACTGAATAATGCCCACCTGAAACATCAATGGGTCAAGGAAGAATAAAGAAAGAAATTAAAGAGTTCCTAGAATTCAATGAAAATGAAAGTACAACATACCCAAACTTATGGAACACTATGAAAGCAGTGCTAAGAGGAAAATTCATAGCTCTAAATACACACATAAAGAAGATGGAGCAATCCCATACCAATGAATTAACAGCACAACAGAAATCTCTAGAAAAAAAAGAAACAAACTCACCCAGGAGAAATAGACGCCAGGAAATAATCAAACTGAGGGCTGAAATCAACGAAATAGAAAACAAGAGAACAATACAAAAAAATCAATGAAACAAAGAGTTAGTTCTTTGAAAAAATCAACAATATAGATAAACCCCTAGCCAAATTAACCAAAAGGCAAAGAGAGAGCACCCAAATTCACAAAATCAGAAATGAAAAGGGAGACATAACAACAGACAACAAGGAAATCCAGAGAATCATCAGATCATACTTCAAAAACCTGTACTCCACAAAAATGGAAAACCAGGAAGAAATGGACAATTTTCTGGATAAATACCAAATACCAAAATTAAATCAAGACCAGATAAACCATTTAAATAGACCAATAACCTCTAAAGAAATAGAAACAGTCATCAAAAGTCTCCCAACCAAAAAAAGCCCAGGACCAGATGGTTTCAGTGCAGAATTCTACCAGACTTTCAAAGAACAACTAATACCAATCCTCTTCAAAGTGTTCCACACAATAGAAATAGAAGGAACACTACCAAACTCTTTTTATGAGGCTAAAATTACCCTCATACCCAAACCACACAAAGATGCAACAAAGAAAGAGAACTACAGACCAATCTCCCTCATGAACATTGATGCAAAAATACTCTACAAAATATTGGCAAACCGAATCCAAGAATACATCAAAACAACTATCCATCACGACCAAGTAGGATTCATCCCAGGGATGCAAGGATGGTTCAACATATGAAAATCAGTCAATGTAATACACCATATAAACAAACTGAAAGAAAAAAAACACATGATCATCTCATGAGATGCTGGAAAAGCCTTTGACAAAATCCAACACCCCTTCATGATAAAGGTCTTAGAAAGGTCAGGAATACAAGGAACATTTCTAAACATGATAAAAACAATGTATAGCAAGCCAACAGCAAACATCAAATTAAATGGAGAGAAACTCAAAGTGATACCACTAAATTCAGGGACAAGGCTGTCCACTCTCCCCATATTTATTCAATATAGTACTAGAAGTTCTAGCTAGAGCAATAAGACAACAAAAGGAGATCAAAGGGATACAAATTGGAAAGGAAGAAGTCAAACTTTCACTATTTGCAGATGATATGATAGTATACATAAGTGACCCCAAAAACTCTACCAGGGGAACTCCTACACCTGATAAACTCCTTCAGTAAAGTGGAAGGATACAAGATCAACTCAAAAAAATCAGTAGCCCTCCTATACACAAATGATAAAAGGGCTGAGAAAGAAGTCAGAAAAACATCACCCTTTACAATAGCTACACATAATATAAAATACCTTGGGATAACACTAACTAAACAAGTGAAAGACCTTTTTGATAAGAACTTTAAATCTCTAAAGAAAGAAATTGAAGAAGATATCAGAAAATGGAAGGATATCCCATGCTCATGGATAGGTAGGATTAACATAGTAAAAATGGCAATCTTACCAAAAGCAATCTACAGATTCAATGCAATCCCCATCAAAATCCCAACACGATTCTTCACAGACTTGGAAAGAAAAATACTCAACTTCATATGGAAAAACAAAAGACCCAGGACAGCTAAAAGAATCCTGTACGATAAAGCAACCCTTGGAGGCATCACCATCCCTGACTTCAAACTCTACTATAGAGCTATAGTAATAAAAACAGCTTGGTACTGGTATAAAAACTGACATACGGACCAATGGAAACCAATTGAAGACCCTGACATTAATCCATGCACATATGAACACCTGGTTTTTGACAAAGGAGCCAAAACTATACAATGGAACAAAGAAAGTATCTTCAACAAATGGTGCTGGCATAACTGGATCTCAATATGTAAAAGATTACAAATAGATCCATATCTGTCACCATGCACAAAACTCAAGTCCAAGTGGATCAAAGACCTAAACATAAATCCAATTACACTAAACTTAATAGAAAAGAAAATAGGAAGCACTCTTGAATGCATTTGCACCGGAGACCATTTCCTAAATAAAACACCAACAGCACAGACCCTGAGCACAACAATTAATAAATGGGACCTCTCGAAACTGAGAAGCTTTTGCAGGGCAAAAGACACAGTCAATAAGACAAATAGACAGCCAACAGATTGGAAAAGATCTTCACCAACCCCACATCTGTCAGAGGATTGATCTCCACAATATATAAAGGACTCAATAAACTAGACATCAAAGTACTGAACAGTCCAATTAACAAATGGGCTAAAGAGCTAAACAGAGAATTCCCAAAACAAGAATCACAAATGGCTGAAAGACATTTAAAGAAATGCTCAACATCCTTAATCATCAGAGAAATGCAAATCAAAACAACTCTGAGATACCACCTTACACCCGTTAGAATGGCTAAGATCAAAAACACCAATGACGGCCAATGTTGGAGAGGATGTGGAGCAAAGGGAACACTCCTCCACTGTTGGTGGGAATGCAAGCTTGTACAATCACTGTGGAAGTCAGTATGGCGGTTTCTCAGAAAATTAGGAATCGAACTACCTCAAGATCCAGCCATCCCACTCTTGGGCATATACCCAAGGAATGCTGATTCATACCATAAAGATACATGCTCAGCTATTTTCATAGCAGCACTATTTGTAATAGCCAGAACCTGGAAACAACCTAGATGCCCATAAACGGAAGAATGGATGAAAAAAATGTGGTACATGTACACAATGGAGTACTACTCAGCAGAGAAAAACAATGAAAGCATGAGATCTGCAGGCAAATGGATGGAACTAGAAAAAATCATCCTGAGTGAGGTAACCCAAACCCAGAAAGACAGTTATGGTATGTACTCACTCATGGTGGATTCTAGATATAAAATAAGGAACAATCTGACCACAAAAAAAATAAAATAAAATAAACACAGCTTGGTACTGGTATAAAAACCGACATACAGACCAATGGAAACCAATTGAAGACCCTGACATTAATCCATGCACATATGAACACCTGGTTTTTGACAAAGGAGCCAAAACTATACAATGGAACAAAGAAAGTATCTTCAACAAATGGTGCTGGCATAACTGGATCTCAATATGTAAAAGATTACAAATAGATCCATATCTGTCACCATGCACAAAACTCAAGTCCAAGTGGATCCAAGACCTGAACATAAATCCAGTTACACTAAACTTAATAGAAAAGAAAGTAGGAAGCATTCTTGAACGCATTGGCACCAGAGACCATTTCCTAAATAAAACACCAACAGCACAGACCCTGAGCACAACAACTAATAAATGGGACCTCTCAAAATTGAGAAGCTTTTGCAGGGCAAAAGACACAGTCAATAAGACACAAAGACAGCCAACAGAATGGGAAAAGATCTTCACCAAACCCACATCTGACAGAGGATTGATCTCCACAGTATATAAAGAACTCAGGAAACTAGACATCAAAATACTGTACAGTCCAATTAAAAAAATGGGCTAAAGAGCTAAACAGAGAATTCCCAAAACAAGAATCACAAATGGCTGAAAGACATTTAAAGAAATGCTCAACATCCTTAATCATCAGAGAAATGCAAATCAAAACGACTCTGAGATACCACCTTACACCTGTCAGAATGGCTATGATCAAAAACACCAATGACAACCAATGTTGGAGAGGATGTGGAGCAAAGGGAACACTCCTCCACTGTTGGTGGGAATGCAAGCTTGTACAACCACTGTGGAAATCAGTATGGCGGTTTCTCAGAAAATTAGGAATTGAACTATCTCAAGATCCAGCCATCCCACTCTTGGACATATACCCAAGGAATGCTGATTCATACCATAAAGATACATGCTCAACTATGTTCATAGCAGCACTATTTGTAATAGCCAGAACCTGGAAACAACCTAGATGCCCATCAACGGAAGAATGGATGAAAAAAATGTGGTACATATACACAATGGAGTACTACTCAGCAGAGAAAAACAGTGAAAGCATCAAAATTGCAGGCAAATGGATGGGACTAGAAAAAAAATCATCCTGAGTGAGGTAACCCAAACCCAGAAAGACAGTCATGGTATGTAATCACTCATAAGTGGATTCTAGATATAAAATAAGACCAATCAGACCACAACCCATAGAACCATGGAGGCTATATATATAGCATGGAAGTCCCTAGGACGACTGTGGCTTATAATAAATTTTGGTTTTAGTCAAAAAAAATCCAATGTGATTCTATGTGATACAAGATTATCTAAAGATTTATTATCCTTGACATTAGAGCCATCCATTAGGCTTAGATGAGGAAAGATTAACAGTTAAATCCCAAAGTCTATCAGATCCCCGGATCCTGGTGTTATTCATATGCTACAAATGAATGTCTGGCATTTTCTTGGTAAGAATTTCAACTCTTCTCATTCTATGAAGTCTTAAGTTTATAGCAGAGAAGCTAATTCTTAAATCCCATTAGAGCACTGGGATTTGAAACAGATACTGGAACCCTAGCCCTTCCTCCTTCTCTTGGTTTCCCAGTTGCCCTGAAGTAAGGCATTTTTCCCCAACATGTGCTCCTGATTTATGCTACCTCACCACTGTGGCAAAGGAAATGGACCAATCAATCATGAACCAAAACCTCAAAACCTCTGAGTCTAGAGACGTCTTTCCTCTTTGGAACATTATTTTTTCCATCCTTTCACTCCAGGCAAAGCAAAATCTACCACTGATTATATATGACTTGGAGGTAGCAAAGAGGTGGATGCAGATCTTTCCTCCTTAAAAGTTGATCATCAGTAATATTTTGTCACAGTGGTAGAAAACTAATGCAAAACTGATGGAAATAAGGGTTTAGATCCAGACATGTCGGTCCATGCCTGTATTTGCAGCACTCCAGAGAGAGAGGCAAGAAGACTGTCATAAATTCAAGGACAGCCTCATTTACATCATTAAGTTCAGTCCAGCCAGGCTTTAGAGAGAGATCTTATCTCAAAGAGTAGCTATTACAATCATACACCACCATATCTGGCTGAATTACTTAGTGTTCTTCTATAACTTGTATTCTACAGGAAATGATTCTACTGATTATTAATGCCATCTGCCAGAATCTTTGTAATTTGGTAATTTTTCATAATTAAAAATACTTTTCTGTTTTTTACATCTGTCTTATTTATAATCTACGTGTCTATCATGCATTTATTTATATCCACCTTCTTTATTAAAATTTTCTTAGAAATTGAGAGCAGGGGAAAGAGGTGGGGGGAGAGAGAGAGAGAGAGAGAGAGAGAGAGAGAGAGAGAGAGAGAGAGGATTTGCCAGCAAATCCCATGGAGTAGTTATGCAGTTTCTCAGTAGCAAGAGATACAGCTGTTACATAGTGAGTCCAGATATCACTTTTGTTATGATAGCATTACATAACATGTGGCTGGGAGGCACTAGCCATTTAGATGTGTAGTTGTGTTGTTATACCTATTTATGATTTGTTTCTATGGCAGGTATTTGTACCCATTTCTCTTCTCTTTCCAATCTGCAGATGCTGATGCTAAAATTGTACCCACAAACCTCCTTCCCTCCCACAATCTCTCAAAGCAGCACCTAAGAGGCAAGTACTCCTCTCCATTTTAGTGTATACCTTTGGTTCTCAAGTCCATCCTCTGAATACTGAAGATATTCAACAGAAGTTCCTTGAAGTCACCATCCAGTCCTGACATTTAAAGATCTGATACATCTAACACTAAAGAACTTGTAGAATACAGAGGCTTAAGATTAGTGGTGGTGTTCCCAGAGTCTTATGCAGTCTGGGGTTACCCCATCCTAAGGAGAAGGAAGGATCCTTCTGAAATTGATAAAAAAAAAAAAAGTGTGTGTGTGGCTGGGGAGAAATGAAGGATGAGGGAAAAGGTGACCTAAGAGACAAGCTAATGTAACCATTTCAGAAAAGATGTATGGTCAAAAGAGACTTTCTGAAAATCAAGCAAGAAACAGAGAGAAAGAATGTGCTTTAAGACTGTTTTGTGTCTAATAGAATGGTTTGGTGGCTATATTTCCAGTTCAAAGGACAAAACTAGTATGGGTTGGCTATCAGTTTGAATTAAGTCATCTTAGAGAGCCTGAAGTGCCTGGTACTTAACTATGTTCCAAACAACTAATGAAGCATACTCAGTGTCCCTATGGCACAATGGTTGAAAAGCAGGAGAGTGACTATGCTTATCCCCATAATAATCCCCCCATTGAGGCCCTTCCATTTCTGTGAGGACATTTCTGGATAAAATGCATGCAAACACCATGAGAATCACTGCCAGGTAATCATAATTTTATGTGTTTTCATCCTAGTATTGAGCCTTGTACCTGACTCTGTTTGGGGGGCTGGGGCAAGGGGGAAGACAGATGAAAACCATCACTGCAGTTCAGTCAGTTATTCTGGAAGGCATTCACTCCAGAGTAAACCCAGCAGGCATTCTCTCACACACAAAACATTCTCTTAGGAAAATCCTGCAATCCTGCACACCAGATAGGAAATCCCAGGACCAGTCCATCCTTCCACCCACCCAATAGCCACTTTACCCAATATTGGTAACCATGGGGCATCCCTAACCAAGATTCCAGGGAAGGACTCCCAAGCCATATCCACCTTCTGGTGGCAGCCCACAAAACAGAACATGGAAGAAGGAAGCTTTCAATTCTTGCCTATTTGCCCCTGCTCTTGCTGGTGAGTCCATCTGTCCTGGTATTAGAACCTACTTCTTCAGCATTTGAATACAGACTAGAGACGGGCAGCACTCTAGGACTCCAGTATGAGATTGTGACTGCTAAAACATGATGCAGTCTCATGGGCTACAGCCACTGTTTAAATCAGTGAGGAGGCTCATCATTGCTAAGAGAGAGAAATAACTTAAATGTCCATAAACTGATGAGTACATAATGAAAATACAGTACATTTACACAATGCAATATTGTCCAGTGGTTAAGAAAAATGAAATTATGATATTCTCAGTCAAATGGATAGAACTGGCAATAATCATTCTGGATAAGTTAACCTAGACCCAGAAAAATAAATGTCACATGTTTTCTTTCATATGTGGGTGTTGACTTTGAACCATCAGAGATGTATATTTTATTTAGAATACTCATAGAGGTTAGAAAACTAGAAAAGGCTAATGAAGGAGGAGACAAGATTTTAAGGAATATGAGATAGATTGCTGTCATTATAATGGGCTAAATTGCAATAATGGAAAAGAAAGGATTATGTGGGATGTGAGTATGGAGGGCAGGTCAGATGGGGGAATATGAGGAGAAATAAGTAACACTGAGGTCATTTTGGAAAAAAAATCATATGGAAACCTATTACTAAAGAAGCTTCCTAAAATATATACACATATAAAAAGAGTTTAAGTGGAGTTAACATATAACATGGCAACAGTGCCCCTATTAGACACCACATGCTAACAGGTAAAAATCCTACCACCAAAGAAAAATTGTTTACTTTTTATTTATTTATTTATTTATTTATTTATTTATTTATTTATTTGTTTATTTATTTATTTATTTATTTATTTATTTATTTATTTATTTATTTAGGTTTTTTGAGACAGGATTTCTCTGTAAAACAGTCCTGGCTGTCCTGGAACTCACTCTATAGACCAGGTGGCCTCAAACTCACAGAGATCCGCCTGCCTCTGCCTCCTGAGTGCTGGTATTAAAGGTGTGCACCAACACCGCCTGGCTTAGTTTTTTATTAGTTGTTTCTTAGTGGAATCCCATGGACCACAGAACATTACAAGTTATTGTCATTGCTCTGAGTTACACTCCAGAACTTGATGGTAAGATCCTATTACTGAAGACTTGGTGTTGTTTGGATTACAAGAGTTTGGATTAGCACATAATTAAGTCATAGAACATGAGGAAATCTTTCTGGTGTTAACCTGGAAGCATCATCTCTAATGACTAACTTTCATAGTGCAGGAATGTGCATATGTAAGCTACCAGAGGAGAAAAGTGATCAGCCATGAAGGCTGTTCCTAGTTGTCAACTGCACTACATTTGGAATTAACCAAAAACCCAAACTACTGAGCACACAGTGAGGGATTTCTCTTGCTCAGATAATTTGAGGTTGGAAGACCCACCCTGAGTCCAACCTGTATAGGACAAGTGATAAAGAAGCTTTTGCTCTGAGTTGGCTGTTTGAAACCTGGGGCTTATGCAGGGACGCTTGGCTCAGTCTGGGAGGAGGGACTGGACCTGCCTGGACTGAGTCTACCAGGTTGATCTCAGTCCTCAGGAGAGGCTTTGCCCTGGAGGAGGTGGGAATGGGGGGTGGGCTAGGGGAAGGGGAGGGGGGGGGGGGGGGAGAACAGGGGAAATGGTGGCTGATATGTAGAACTGAATGGTACTGTAAAATAAAATAAAAGGAAAAAAAAGAAGCCTTTGCTCTTTGCTTGTCCTAGCTATTTCTATCAAGTCCATTCCTTCACTCATATTAGAGCCTACTTCTTTGAGATTCTGACATATACTGGAGACCAGCTGAGACATCCAGCCTTATGGACACAACTACTACTGGATTCTTGGATTTTCTGTCAAAAGACAGCAATTGTTGGAATAGTTAGACCATAGACTGTAGCTGTAGGTTACCTTAATAACTTTACACACACACACACACACACACACACACACACACACACACACATATATATATATATATATATATATATATATATATATATATATATATAAAGATTCAGTCTATCAGTTCTATTTCTCTAGTGAATCTTGACTAATACATCACTAAATTGTTACTCAACTATAAACCCTGTGAGCTATAACAATGACTGGCCTGACACTGGTGCAATAATTGCATGAATATTATAGCACTAACTATGCATTTTATGATTATATTTAAGGCCGATCCCTGAGATGGATCCTATACCTGGCACCATTATTAGAACCAAGAACCTGGAGCTGGATATGTCCTGGTCCCTACTAGTATTATTCTTCTAAATGGACATAAAATCACTCCTAGTGACATTGCTGTACCTATACATTAGTGCATCTCTAAACCTTTATTAGAGAAGTTTCCTGAATTATTCTTGCATTAGGTATCAGTTAGCACAGAGACACCACAACTGGTTAAAGTGTAGAAAATAAGAGATTATGGAGTGTTCAGCCTTAACTGGGACATCTTTATCATATCCCTCTTCCCAAGGCATAGGAAACATTGTAGAAGACAGGGCAGAGAGGTTGTAAGAGTCAGAGGTTCTAGATAACTACAAGAAAACAGTGTTTTCCATGCACCGGGGCAGTTTTACATATGAACTAACATCAACTGTAATAGCATTCACAAGAGCTGCAAAAGCTCTATCCATCCAAAATTCCAACATGGAGTGGGGCAGGTGGGCATGAAACCTCACCCCTAGCTGAAAAGCTATTATCAACTGATAGATGCTGGGAGACAGAGTCACTTTTCTTTAAGGGTATGATACCTGCTAGGCTAACCAAATTCCAAGGCAAACTCTATACCCAAGAGTATTTGGGCAACACAAATTGGATTTAATAGAACTTTTTAAACGATGATAGATACATGTTGGAGACACCATGCACTTCAGACACAGGACCCAGAGGACCTGAGCTGGATCTGACCTGAAAGCTTTCTCTCTAAGGACTAGCTTTCATGGTATCAGAAGGGTCCATGCAAGTCCCCAAAGGAAGAAAGCAACCCATAGTAGTCTATTAACCACATTAAAGACAAACACGGCACAATAACACTAAGAATGTAATAATGGCACACATAACTTGGCAGTAACCAACAACTTAACAACTCTCTACTTGGACTTGTGGCCAGCTTAACAAGAGGGAAATTATACTTGGTACTAGGAACCTAACCAATTACTTGGGGCTAATGATGTCATGGATCTTGAAGGAAGACCTATAACCACCACTTTACCAAAAATGAAATAATCCCTAACTATATTTTGAATATGTGTCTTTATATCCACAGTTAAACATAGGTCTTACTCCTCACCAACAGATAAAGACCATTTTTTTTCTTTGCAACAGATAAAGACCATTCCAGAAAACCAAAACTGATCAAAACTACACTGTGTGTAGCCCAGTCCCAAACGCTAAACCTACAACATAACTCCTGCACCTAAGGCTCAGGGATCACTGTGGAAGAGGAAGTGGGAAGTTTGTAAGACCCAAAGGAACAGAAAGTTTGCTATGAGACCATGTCTCCTAGTAATGTCAGGAAAGCTGTACTCATAAAATCTCATCAACATGGCTGGCTAAATATGATCTGAACAAAGACAACAACAATAGACACAGTAACATGGAATAAGAAAAACTCACAACACCTTTACCTAGACAAAGAAGTACAGATAACTAAGGAATGCTGAGAGAATGAGAAATTATCTTCCCCAGGGAAGAGCACATCAATTGATTACACACCAATTACCATCAGTTGGTATCAGCAACATTATGCAAACTGAACAGGTTGTGGTTTTATATATATATCACAACAACAATTAAAACAAAAGAGGCCATGACTGTGAATGTGAGCAAGAAGAAGCAAAAGAAAGGGGAACTTTGAAATAATTATAATACAATTTCAACTACATGTATAAAGAAAGTACGTGCAATACAAAATGAGGATATAAATTTGGGTGAGTGTGGATGTGGGGTAAATCTTAGAGGTGTTAGGGTAGAGTATGATCAATATATACTGGATGAAATTCTCAACTAGTAATAATGTTCATTTTAAAAGGCCTTACTGTACAATCTTAGCTTTCTGACAGAATATTACCATAGGCACAAGGGCTCCAAAGTGACTCGCAGAACTCATGAATCTCTTACGTATT
The DNA here is from genome assembly GCF_004664715.2 of Peromyscus leucopus. Lineage (NCBI taxonomy): Eukaryota > Metazoa > Chordata > Mammalia > Rodentia > Cricetidae > Peromyscus > Peromyscus leucopus. The sequence goes on from NC_051084.1 coordinate 47,009,226, forward strand.
TTCACGGCTACATAAAGGCCTTATTATCAGATGGTAATGAGAAGAAAAGTATGACTGACAACCCCTTTGTAACTATAAGTTCAATGTAGAAAGCTTTAATAATTTAAAGTCTTTTCTTATAGACAGACTGAGCTAAATCAATCCCTCTCCAAATTTAAAAAAAAAAAAATCCTAAACTGCTAAAGTGAGGAAAAATGAAAGTCCAGTTTCTCACTCATTATCTCTCTGGCCGTGAGAAAAGTGCTAAAATTTTTGACAGTTTGGTCACCTCCTGAGGTGACCATGTGCACAGTTATCTTAACCAAGTGTCATTTGGATTACAGGAGATTTTTTTTCTCATTACTACACAGTAAGCAATCGAGTCACCTGAGCACCAGGCCCTTTTGCAGGTCCCTTTGAATATCTTTATCATAATAAAGACCATCTTTACCTTACTAAACCCAGTAGGGGAAAGAACCTGTATGAATCTCCACCTTGACACTGAGTAGCTATGTTGATGGTGGCCAATGCATATATACATCAGACAAACCAGGATGTTGTGTCTTTCCATAGCAAGCATCTAAAAACATCCAGACTTCCTTCCCTTATATCAATGCTGAGTGGGAAAATATCCAAAGTAGATTGATAACATGTAACTACAAACTCTAAATTATTAATCTTTGTCATGGGCTAAAATAAGATGTGAAATCAGAACGAAAGCCCACAGTGAAGCCAAGTTTTCAAAAAGTATTACGAAATTAAGAAAAAAGAAATACAGTATCAATAATTCAACACCCTTGTAAATTAAATGTACAGCCTCTGCCAGCCAGAAAAATTGTGGCTGGTTTCTGGCTCTAAGGGTTTTAGGAAAGTGATTTGATTTTTTTGATGGTACAGGGCAAGAGGGATATGTCTATCTTAATCTTTTTCACTGTACCCTGGATGTAAAAAGAAGATAGGAAAATGGTGAATTTAAGAGACATAGAGAGGGTCACTTTAACTCTACAGAGAGTGTTAACTCTATTAAAAGTCAGACAGCATGTTAGAAAATTCTAGCTCTCTAATTGGAAACAGAATTACTGTAAATAATATAATTGTTTTGAGACCTTTACAGAAGTATCTGTATATGTGATAGAATGTGTGGTGCTGATCTACATATGTGATAGATTATGTAGTGTTGATCTACATACATGATAGATAGAACATGGATTACTTCACTTTGTGTATTTTTCTGGTTCCATTTATTTTCCTGAAGTTCATGGTTTCATTTTTCAGAGTCCAGAGTGCTCACCATTACATTTTTCTTTATGGCTGAATAAAATGTCAGTTTATATTTTCATTATCTGCTCATCAGTTAATTGACATGTAGACTGATTCCATTCCCTTGGCACTATGAATAGAACAGCAAAATGTACAAGTATCTCTATAGAAAGGTGTAAAGTCTTTGGAGTACATATTCTGGGGTGATATGTCTGAGTCACAAAGTACTTCTACTTTCTTGAGAAATTTCTACAATGTGGATAAGAGAGAACTGAATGCTAAGTCTTAAATGCAACACTGGCATCACACCTTTCAAGGCCCACGGAACCCTGCAGAAGCAGGGCAGGAAAGAATGTAAGAGCCAGAGTAAAATTCATCTTTCAGGCATGCATGGCATGGCCATTGCATTATTTAACTTTCTGCAGCTGTGATTACCTGAACAAGACCTGTACACCATTAAACCCATCAATATTCTTTCATAGTAACAAGATTGATTTACAATGCCCCACTCCTCAATGAGACTGTATAGGCAACTAATGTTCACTGGGAGAGGGAGAAACATTTTTCTTACAAGTGTAACCACTGGTGTCTTGCTCTTGTGAATAATCTCACACCCATTCTTTTATAACTCACCCACATTAAACTCATTGGTTCAGATTTCCAGAAAGAAATGAGAGTAAGAGGGAGACTGGTTGGAAAGAGGAAGGGAACCAAAAGGAGCTGGAGCGAAACAAGAGTTGGCAGAGGAAGATGAATAAGACTCAAAATGTTATGCACATTTATGAAAATGTCAATGAAATTCATATTAGAGAACACTGATCTGTGAGAAGCAGTAGGGAAGGGGACGATGTTGAGCCCTTTCCTCAGATACATGGGCCAAAGAATGGCCTGCAGAATGAATGGGCATCAGGCACCTGTGATTCAGTGCAGCCTGGAGAGAACATAGCTCATCTCTGAAGGTGGTAGTCTATTGGATCACCAGCTCCTGGGAACCATGGAAGTATGGGTTTTGTGTATCAGGAGTGGTGACAAACTAGTAAACAACAGAAGTGAGACTCTAAGGGCAGTTCTTTCTGTTGCTTGCAGAGCATTTACTTCCTTTCCTTGGGTTCCAGGTTGTGTCCTACCTACCTTCCTTCAGATAATGCTATTCTTACTCTCCCCATGTAACTCTGGTCTTTCTAGATGTGTCACACCTTTTTTCTCCCTAACTCGGACTGAGTAGAACCATCTGACTGTGTGTCCACATTCACATGCTGATAACATCCAGGGGCATCTACAATTCACAGCTCTCTGGAGCTCAATGCTGTGCTTGGCAATATCCATGTAAATGTTCAGAAAAGATGCCATCATCTGTTGTATGCTACTTTGTATTCTGGCAAATAAAGCTTGCTGGAGATCAGAGGGTGGAGCTGGCCACTAGTTAACCATAGAGGCTAGGCAGTGGTGGCACACACCTTTAATCCCAGCACTTGGGAGGAGGAAGCAGGAAGATCAGGAGTTCAAGGCCAACCTGGGCTCCACGAGATTGAACCAGTCTAAAAGAGAAACAGAACGGGGCTGTGGTGGCTCACACCTTTGATCCCAGCACATGGGAAGCTTAAGCCTTTAACCCAGCACTACAGAGGTGGAGACAGAACTATAAGGTGGATAACAACAGGATCTCGTGCCCATTCAGTCTGGGACTTCATACAGACAAGACCCCCATTCGGTTGGAGATTTTTTAGAGGGAAAGACGTCTCTAGTGGCTGTTGCTCTGCGTCTCTGGTCTTTCAGCTTTCACCCTAACATCTGACTCCAGGATTTTATTGTTAAGACTAATTGGGATCGATCAAGCTTCAATCATTTTTCCCATAAACCCTCCCCTGTCTATCACAGATCTATAATACAATCAATCTCTCTGAGACCTGGAAGATTTACCATTCAACTTTGAGGGCTTAGAGGCTCCAGGGTCCCTCCCATGCATGTGACCCTTCCAAGACCTTGGGGAGCACATGGGAATTTATGAATTCATCAATTTTGTTCATTTTATGTAAGATGCAGATCCTCAAATGATAAATTCTTCCAAGCCTAATAATTATTATCACCTCTCCTGATTTCTATGTCTCCCTTCCATGCAGTTCCAGCTACTCAGCCCACCCGTGACTGCTCTTGCCACCCCTCTCAAGCTCACAACAGAACCTCAGCAGTGGGTTTCCCTGTCCCACTCTGTCTCCTTCAAATACATTGTGTATTTGAAGTGCTGAAACTACAATGCATTTTCTGAAATACATATTGGATCATATTATCATCCTGATAATTATTCTTTACTCCTCCTTTTGATTTTCAAGATTGAATGTATGCATTAGCTCAAAGTATAAGACCTTTGAGGAACTAAGCATTGTTCATCCTCATCTGTTGCCTCTCTCAACCCTACAACCCCAGCAACATATTCTTTAAACACTGTACTCACTTATATTTACAGACAAATACTCTCTACTTCGTACCTTTGAAGATGGCATCTTCCCACTCATCTAGCTCTCTTTATCCATTCGTTTTTATTTATGCATACTAACTGTACAAATAATTTTCCTTGTAACATCTTCATATATATACATATATATATATACATATATATAATGCATAAATATTGAATATACTTTGCCCCGCACAATCATTCCCTGTCTCTTTTCCCTTTTCATATTGGTCTATTTATGCCCAAATGGCCTCCGTTATATTTTTATGACTTTTTTAAAATCTAGATTGCACATGTAAGAGGAAAGATAAGAAATTTTTCTCTCTAGGTTTGTCTTATTTTGTTTAGCATGATTTCCAATTCCAACCATTTCCCTGAAGGTTCATTCTTCTTATGGCTAAACAAAACTCTATTGTGGACACTAGGGTTAGTGGCAAAAACCTTTAATCACAGCACTAGCGAGGCAGAGGCAGGTAGAAGTCTGCATTCAAGATTATTCTGATCTACATATTGAGTTCCAGATCAGCTGTGGCTACACAGTGAGACTCCTGTCATATACATATGACCTCTTCTAGCCTCTGTGGTCACCATGCACATAAGTGGTGCACAGTCTTACATTCAGACAGAACACTCATAAAACATAAATTAAATAAGTAACAAATTTAGAAAAATTTAAATAATATATTGTATATATGTGTCATATTTAGTGTGTGTGTGTGTGTGTGTGTGTGTGTGTGTGTGCATTTGTGTGTGTGAACACAGGAATGTGCCTGGGTGTGTTTTTATTTTCATGTCATCCAATATGCATGTCATTTTGTCCTATGCTCTTTACCTGATGGTCTTCTGGGTAACAACTTCATTCTTCTGTGTCCTCAGAGCCTATCAAATGCCTACAACAAGTTAGGCACTCCCTAGAGTTTATCTGAGAGGCCAAGAGGTGAGATATGATAAATAAAAGCTCAATCACAAATAGTATTTTAGAAAATTTTACTTAATGGCTGGATTTCTTAGAAATGGGAGGATGATGCATCTTCTTTGTTAGAACAATGTTTCATATATAAGCTACTATGATTAGTAAATAAACAAAAGCATCATTAATAGTCATTCTGTATACTGCCACTGTCATCTGTGGAAGAACAAATACGTTGGAGTTGCCTATGTATGACTGTACACATACACATGTGTCCAAGGCACTGCTTTGGTAAAGATAAAATTCATCACACATATTCTTTTTAAAAGTATAAAATCTTGGTCCCTACACAGGCAAATTCCTCTGGAATAATGACCCTTCTTCTGGAGAAAAAAAAAAAGAAGGCAAACAACGAGCAGATTTCTTAGTATTATGTGTTAGCCATTGATTACTAGTTATTGAGCATATGAGATGCTGGTTATCTGAAAGCAAAAACACTGCATTGATGATTTTGTTACTGATTACACATTTAAAATGTAGTATATTTGGCATATCATGTAAAATAGAGTATTTCATTGAAGTTGATTTTGTCTTTAATTTTACCTAATTCAATATCTTTTTCCAATGTTGCTACCAGAAGCTTTCTAAATATGGACAAGGCTATATTCTGTAGCTAAATGATTTCCTGTGTCCCAGCTGGCCAGTGGTCCAGACAAATCTCTCCCACTCATGTCCCCCAAGTAAACACACAGAGGTTTATATTAATTTTAACTGCATGGCCATGGCTCAATCCTTTTGCTAGCTAGCTCTTATATCTTAAATTATCCCATAACAATTAATCTTTGTATTGCCGCATGTTCTGTGGCTTACCTGTGTCTCATTACATGTTGGTCCTTGGGCGGCTTGCTGGCGTCTCTCCTCTCCTTCTTCCTGTCTCTCCCTTGGAATTTACCGCCTGCCTCTAAGCTGCCTTGCCATAGGCCAAATGGCTTTATTTATCAACCAATCAGAGCAACATGTATTCACAGCATACAGAAAGATACCCACAGCAATACTGTTTCAACAGCTAGTGCAGACCTAAGAGGTAGAGAACAAGCGTGGGCTATCATTCAAAGTCTGTTTTTGGTAACAAAGCTTTGGAGTTTATGACAGTAAAATACCCCTCGCTCAGACTTGTTCTACTATGGCAATAGAACTCACTGAATCCCTGTTCTTTCTAAACACCACCATTTTCTGAGAGAAAACAAGAATATCTTCAGAATTTGAGTGCTGGCACTAGTCTTCATTTTGTTCATACTGTTTCCACTGAATAGAAATACAGGAAAGAATGCAGAGAAATCATTGAAATGACTGTCTGCTTTAGTCTATGATAGTCTGTGCATACAACTACTTTTCCCCTGTCTTTTTTTAATAGCAAGGAAAGAACAGTCCCCAAATTAAGGCCAGTTCTGAACTCCAAACATCTGGCAGGCAGGTGGAGAGCCAGTGGAGGCTAAAGGGGGAATGGAAGACCTGGACATTTCCTGTAGAAGATGCTGCTCAGTAGTGAAGCTTTTTTTCCCCTTATCTTCAGAGCTTGTCTTTGAGGGTAATGGTATTTTCAAAAGCTTCCAAGTGAACCTTCTAGAAATTCCTTACTTTTGAACATTGTCTAAACATGTTTAACCTTAACTCCATTTTGGAGTGCTTTGACATAACCACACTTGGTAGCCCTACTGCTGCAGGCTGGGGGCAGGGATGAGGAAGACCAATAATGGAAAGATCAAACAATCCTCTCATAGTGGACCTTTGAGGATTGTGGTACTTAATTCTCATGGTCAACTTGACTGGATCTAGAATTATGGAGGGGACAAATCTCTGAGGATGTCTGTGAGGAAGATTTTAGACAGGTATAACTGAGTGGGAGACCCACCCTAAATGTGAGGTAGCATCTTTCCATGGGCTGGATTTCCAGACTGACTAGAAAGAAGAAAGCGAGTGAGTGCCAGCTTCCATCGCTTTGTTTCTAGGCTGTAGGCCCCCTCCGACACATGCTCCTGCGGCCACACTCCAGTCAGTTTCCCCTTCATGATGAACTGAACCCTGCTCTTTGGATAGATAAGTATGGCATAAAGTGATCAAATCCGTTTAATTAGCATTTCTATCTCCTTAAGCGTTTATCATTGACAAGTGTTCAGAACCTTGGGGTTTGTTTTTATAGTTGGTTTTAAAGCACATAGCACAGCACCCTGTCACAGAACACTAGAATTCATTGCTTTTTTTTTACTTTTAAAATTTATATTGTGTGTATATCAAGCTACAAGATTTTCATATGTACATTTTATTTTATTTTTTTAATTTTATAATTAATTTAATTTTACATATCAGCCACAGATTCCCCTGTCCTCCCCCCCCCCCCCCCCCCCCGTCTCCCCCAATCCACTCCTTATTCCCACCTCCTCCAGGCCAAAGACTCCCCTGGGGATTCAGCTCAGCCTGGTAGATTCAGTAGAGGCAGGTCCAGTCCCCTCCTCCCTTCACCCAGGCTGAGCAAAGTGTCCCTGCACAGGCCCCAGGTTCTAAACAGCCTGCTCATGCATTAAGGACAGGTTCTGGTCCCACTGCCTGGGGCCTCCCAAACAGTTCAAGCTAATTAACTGTCTCACTTATCCAGAGGGCCTGATCCAGTTCCACGGGGGCTCCTCAGCTATTGGTTCATAGTTCATGTGTTTCCACTAGTTTGGATATTTGTCCCTGTGGTTTTTCCAATCATGGTCTCAACATTGTATGAGCGAGAATTCAATGCTTTTGTCTGTTACTTTGGTACCTGCCCTCTGGCCTCCTTCTTCCTCATCTCCCCCAAATTTTCTTACTCTTTAGTAGTGACTCCTCTATTCTATTCACACATGATATCAAATTCTCCAGCTTCTGTGAATAAACAAAAAAAGTATTCATCCCTCTAAACCCCAGTTATCTTTTGTTGTTGTTTAGATAAAAGAAGCAGAAACACTTTCCCCTGATTGTATTTCAAGTGACAATTGACAGTTAAAATTTACCTGCTTGACTGTTCTTTTACTAAGCAAAATCAATGTTGGGTATTGTGCTTCATTGCACGTGCACACATCTGGGTATGCACTATATGACTGTACACACACCAGCATGGGTACACCAGCCTTCAGACACAGCAGGTGATTTTCTTAACTTTTTTGTACCTATGACTTTTTGGTATTTTATAAATTTTCTACAATTAGCATGTATTACTCTTGCAATGCAAGAAAAAGAGGGGAAGAGGGAGAAAATAGGAAGAGGAAATGAAAGGGAAAGGTAGAACAACAAAAGGAGAGAGAGGAGAGATACAATGAGGTGTGTGAGAGAGAGAGGGAAGAAGAGAGAGAGAGAGAGAGAGAGAGAGAGCTACTCCTTTTTAAGGCACAAGGCCACTCATTTCATAAAAGCCCTTCTCTAACAAAGCTTGGGCATCAAATCTAGGAAAAGCTTATGATGTGCTCAGATGATCACACATTTCCTCTCTGGAACCTGAAGTCATTTTTCCTAGAAGGATTGAGCAGCATGGAACACAGCAAGGGGTTTTGTTTGGGATTTTTTTGCTTTTTTGTGTGTGTGTCTTTTTCTTATTTTCTTCAATACAAAATATTTTCTAATTACTCCAATATTGCCAAACCTAAGGCTCCTCTGGAAACAGGGTTTGGCATTGATTTTAGTGCTGCGTCTCCAAGGCAACTTTCAGATGCTCGGAAGTAATAATTTAAGGAAAGAAAAATTAATAATGGATCCCTACATCATTTCTTCCTGACAAGAAGACGCAATGGTTCTATAGCCATTGACAATGAGAATTTTACAGAATAACACCCACTTGGTGAATAGCAGTGTCAACAGTGAACAGAATAGTCTCAAAATCAATTTGTCTACACACCTCTCAAGTTTTTCAAAGTTCACTTAAAACTAGAATCCTCATCATACCTAAGACAGTTTTCCCCAAGTGTAACCAGTTCTTCATAAAAGGCAGATTTTCACTCTGGTTATAGCCAGTGACAGCCCCAAGCCAGGTCCAGTCCTATAAAAATGAGCACTGGCTTAAGTTAATAGATGGCCTTTTGTCTCTTTGCCTTAGAGGTTGTGACCATTTACAATTTTAAAATGGATGAAGTCAAACAGAACAGGCTTGCCTGCTCAGTGAAGCAGAGACAGGACCAGGGAGCAAGCATCTGTCAAGAAGAAGATGTTCTGTCCAGAATAATCTGTCAAGTTTTCAAATCTTCTGACACCTTTCATGGCAAGTGCATACAAAAATGTCTGTGATGGATGTAGACAACACTGAGTGGGCTCCATCATGCCTGATATTTACCAATTTAAAGAAGAATGACCCATGTGATCCTTTCAAAACAGTAATTTACAGTTAAGACATTACTGTTCTAAGTATTGATTCTAAACACACTGAATTTTCTTATAAAATTAAGGAGTTTCATATAGTACATCTTATGGTTATCTTTCTTTTGGGGGACATGTTTTTGAGATGGGATTTCTCTGTGTAGTTTGATGCCTGTCCTGGATCTTGCTCTGTAGACCAGACTTGCCTCGAACTCACAGAGATCTGCCTGGCTCTGCCTCCCAAGTGCTGAGATTAAAAGCATGTGCCACTGCCGCCCTGCTGGTTATCTTAAAATATATAATTGATTAGTAAATAAATTATAACTAATTAAAACAATGGAAGCTTTAAAGTTTTTGTTAGTTATTTGAGAGTTTGTAGTATACTTTGATAGTATCCAATCCTTCTGCTTACTCCTCCCAGATTCTCCATTTTCCCTTTCCGACCCACCCAGCTTTACATTGTAAAACCCACAAAGACATGTACTGCCCATCTACTCTTGAATATGTGGCCTTCTAAAGCTTGGTCAACCTATGGGGGCCACATCCTTAAAGATAGCTGACTTTCCCTTTCCCAGTGGCTCTTCAGCTAGGGGTAGTACATCATGACCCCTTCCTTCCCCATACAGGATTTTGTCTGGCTTGAGTTTGTGCAAGTCTTGTGCATGAAGTCACAGATGATGTTTTCATATGTGTAAATTCCCTGTTGTGTCTGCAACTGCTTCCTTATAATCGCCAACCACCTTTGACTCTTACAATTTTTCTGCAGCCACTTCAACAATGATTCCTGAGCCTTGGGACGAGAGGGCACGGTAAAGAAATTCTATTTAGAGCTAAGCATTTCATGGTCTCTTATTCTCTGTACCTTGACAATTTGTGGATCTCTGTATTAATTGTATCATACTAAAAAAAGGGGGCTTCTCTGATAATTGTTTGAGAAATGCATTAATGTATAGACATAATGATAGATCACTAGGACTTGTTTTACTATTTCATTTAGCTTGTAAAAATAATGAAGTCTCCCCTAGGCCAATGCCCTATCTAGCCACAGGTTCTTAACCCAATAACTGCCTGATACGACTATCATCTTGTGGAACTCCTACAATGTTTGTGTCACTATTGTACGAAGGGGCACATGTTACCAGAACAGTTGTTATTGTAGCTTGCAGGGTTCACAACTGGGTAAGGTTGATGACTCCTTTTCTCCTGCAGTAGCATGCAATGGCAGCTTCCAGTACTATGAAAACCAGACAATTGGGATTATTCTTCAAGGTAAATAGCAGCTTGATTTCTCCATGTTCTATGACTCAAGTATGTGGTGTCTTCAGCAATAGGGTCTTACTGTCAAGTTCTGGAGAATAACCAAGAGCAGTAGCAGTAATCTATAATGTTTATAGTATATGGTTTTCTTTAGCCAACAACTCAAAAAAAAAAAAAGGTAAACCATTCCGGTTTTTAATGTGCTAACATGTAGTGTCTAGTAATGGGACATTGCTGACCCATTATAGAAAAACTTAAAAAAAAAAAACCTACACAATTGAGCCACCAATATGGCTCAGAGGGTAAAGGTGCTGTCACAGGAGAAACCTGATTTCAATACCTGAAACCTTTCTCCTAAAGGTAGAACAAAAGCAACTCACAGGATTGTCCTCTGACTTCCACACAAGGGTCACAGCATATGAATGTCAGCATACATATTGTGCATACACCATGATAATAAATAAAATAAAAAATTTAAAACTAAAAGAAATCCTTAAAATATTTTAGCTTAAGCCAGGCGGTGGTGGTGCATGCCTTTAATCCCAGCATTCGGGAGGCAGAGCCAGGCGGATCTCTGTGAGTTCGAGACCAGCCTGGGCTACCAAGTGAGTTCCAGGAAGAGGAGCAAAGCTACACAGAGAAACCCTGTCTCGAAAAACCAAAAAAAAAAAAAAAAATTTAGCTTAATAGTTATAATTTTTAAATTTATACTAATTATTATCATTGAGAATTACTTACCAAATTACAACTTATTAAAAAAATGTAATAGTATAAAGTAATTTGAATTCACATTTTAGAAGATTATGTAACAAACCCCAGGCGTCGAGGTGTGGTTCAGTAGAAAAGCTTTACCCTGCATATAAAACAACAAGGGTTTGATCCCAAATACCATAAAACAAGAGAAAAATATGTAAAGTATATAGATATTACATGAAAAATTTTCCAAATTGATATAATTTTATATCTAGCATATTAACCAGTTCCATGAAGTTTTGTAGGTTTAATAACATGCTTTTAAATATACATATAAGAACAGTGAAAAGAAAATGTGAAATAATATATGTCCTCATACAGCAGGCAGAACACCAATGAACATAAAATAAAATAAATAAATCATTTTTTAAAGTGTTAATAGTGAATGTTCAATAGTGGGATTGATAATGATTTTATTTTTTAAGTTGTTCTTTATATTTCTAATTTTTCTCAAAACACTTCAATTTATGACAACTTGGGAGAGGATTTCTGTTTTGTTTTGTTTTTTTTCTGTTTTGCTTTGTGTTGTTTTCTTGTGATGGAAGAGAGCCAACCCAGGGGCTTGTGAATATTAGGTCAGCATTATGTCACTGAGCTATATCATCAGCCCAAAATGTAATGTTTAGGTAAGAAAAATATTTGCAAGAAGTCTTTAAATTTCTAGCTCTTTATGTATCTCTGTTTATCAGGCATTAGTTTCCTGTCTGCATTCAGAAAATACTCACTGAATCTCAAAATATTTTTTACTATTGCAATATATATTTTATGTCCAGGAGGTGTGAGCTCCAAAAGGCTTAGGAACCTAAGCTCTTGTATTTATAAATGTTAGCAAAGAGCTATACGTGATCACGTGGCAGATAAGGAAGTGTACCTGCAGCATGTAAACATCACCCTGTGGGAATACTTATAATATAGATCAAACAAATTTATACTGTCTATTACAGCGAACAACTCAATAGCTGTGGTGATATTGTGTCCCCCAATATATTGTGCACCCTAATAAACTTATCTGGGGTCAGAGAACAGAACAGCCACTAGACAGACATAGAGGTCAGAATTTGGTGGCACACCTTTAACCCTAACATTCCAAAGGTAGAAATTCTGTCTGGATCTCTTTGAGTTCAAAGCCACACTGGAAACAGCCAAGCATGGTGACACACGCCTTTAATCCCAGGAATTGATGGCAGGAAGCAGAAAGGTGTGAAAACCAGGAACTAGAGGCTGGTTAAGCTTTTAGGCTTTTAGCAGCAGTTCAGCTGAGATCCATTTGGATGAAGACTCAGGGGCTTCCAGTTTGAGGAAACAGGATCAGCTGAGGAACTGGCAAGGAGAGGTGGCTGTGGCTTGTTCTGTTTCTCTGATGTTTCAGTGTTCATCCCAATACCTAGCTTTGGGCTTGTTTTTTTTTAACAATACCTTCTAACAATTCATGTTACAAATAGTCCTAGTAGTGTTGGATTACAAATGAACATTTCTAGGAATGTGACTTTCAGCAGGCATAGATAAAAACTGATAGGAAAAGAAACATTAAATGTTAGAGGCAGAAATTTCTTCAGGAAGTTCATCTTTACTCCTCAATCCCAGTGAGTACTTCAGCATGAAAATGGGTACAAATGCCAAGCTTAATGCTTTCCAAATATATTGAGGGGTGGATAATTGGAATATATGGATTTGGGAAAGAATGGGCCAACCTTGAGCAATGTCCATTTGATTAGAGAGCAATTATACAAGTCTTAGAAATTTTCCAAATAAATCTTCACACTTCACTGATAAAAATCATAATGTATGAGACTCAAACTTTAAACTTGGGATGTAGAATATTGAGTTTGATTTTTAATGGATTTCTGGTGGTTCTCCACTTGTTTCCCCTTTCTAGATGTTCTCCATTTCTATGTTGGTCTGTGTCCTGAGAAGCTGATCTAGACAGCGACATCACTGGGACCCCTTGCCATACAGTGTCCTACTGGCTTCAGCTAATGAAATAAAACATGGAGAACATCACAAGGAGGGTTCAGGGTATTATTTTCCATTCATCCTTTATTGCACTACATATCTGGAAAAAGCCAAATCCTTTCCCAACTACATCTAGATGACCTCCCTCTGAGGCATCAGCTTCCACAGTAGCTCCTGAGCTCCATGAGTCTCAGGGCCTTAGGTTTGTTTTCAGTCAGTTTCATCTTGGCATGACTAATCACTCCTCTGGGAATAAAAGAGCTTGATAATTTATATCAGGTGCATGTATTCTTAAGCATGACATAAAAGATGTACTATTAATATGCATTATATAGTAACATCTTTCATGAATAAATTCTTGGTAACATAAGAAAATTGCAAAATATACTCTTAGGGAGCACACTGTATAACTACGAACATGTAGGTAGAGAGAGACATTTGTATGTACTGCTAACACACTTGGAGTTTGTTGCCCATAGCTAACAGTGGCTCTACCAGATTGAGTACTTTGTTATTTGAATCCCAGATCTAATGATGGCCTGAAAGTAGTGAGCTGAGATGAAAACTTTCCTGGAATATAATATATATTATAATAATATACTAATATATAATATTATATCATATAACCATATAACATTATAATGAATAAAATTATAATTATATAGTAATATATATAAAAGAAGCTAGAGGCTCAAGCAGATCAAATGTAGAAACAGACCTCTCATGTACAAACACTTTACTACCCTCCCATTCCCCCATGACAAAGCAAAAATATGTCAGAGTGTCTCATCATCCCCAACAAAGGATGCCCTACCTCTTTCTTTCTTTTTTTAAAAAAAATAAGTCTTTTGTAAAAAGATTTATTTCTTTATTTATTTTATTAAATTTTCCATTTCTTTTACAAACCAACCACAGATCTCCCTCTCCTCCCTCTTCCCACCCCCAGCCTTCACCCCCAACTCACCTCCCATTCCCACCTCCTCCAAGGCAAGGTCTCCCATGTGGAGTCAGAAGAGCCTGGTACATTCCACTGAGGCAGGTCCAAGCCCCTCTGCCCTTCACCAAGGCTGTGCAAAGTGTTCCACCATAGGCTCTGGGCTCCACAAAGCCGGCTTATGCATCAGGGATGGACCCTGATCCCACTGCCTGGGGGCCGCTAAACAGTTCAAGCTAAACAACTGTCTTGCCTATCCAGAGGGCCTAGACCAGTACCATGGGGGCTTCACAGCTATTGGTCCACAGTTCATGTGTTTCCTCTAGTTTGGCTGGCCATCTCTGTACGTTTTCCCATCATGATCTTGGTGTCCTTTGCTCATGGAATCCCTCCCCTCTCTCATCAATTGTACTCCTGGAGCTCGGCCCAGCGCCAAGCCGTAGATCTCTGCATCTGCTTCCACCAGTCACTGGATGAAGGCTCTGTGATAACAGCTAGGGTATTCACCCATCTGATCACCAGAGTAGGCCAGTTCAGGCACCCTCTCAACTATTGTCAATAGTCTAAGGTGGGGCCATTCTTGTGTATTCCTGAGAACTTCCCCAGCACTCTGTTTCTCTCTATTCCCGTGATTTTTATGTTGGAAAGGATGCAGAGCAAGGGAAAAACTCCTCCACTTTTGGTGGGAATGCAAACTTGTACAGCCACTTTGGAAATCAGTATGGCAATTCCTCAGAAAATTGGGAGTCAATCTTCCTCAAGACCCAACTATACCACTCTTGGGCATATATCCAAGAAATGCTGAATCATACCACAATGCTCAACTATGTTCATAGCAGCGTTATTCATAATAGCCAGAACCTGGAAACAACCTAGATGCCCCTCAACTGAAGAATGAATAAAGAAAATGTGGCACATATACACAATTGAGTACTACTCAGCAGTAAAAAACAATGATGTAACTGAATGGTATTGTAAAATAAAATAAAATATATATATAAAAGAAAACAAAACAAAAAAACAATGATGTGAAATTTGCAGGCAAATGGATGGAACTAGAAAACATCATCCTGAGTGAGGTAACCCAGACTCAGAAGGACAAATATGCTATGTACTCATTCATAAGTGGATACTAGATGTAAAGCAAAGGATAACCAGACTGCAACCCACAACTCTAGGGAGACTAGCAAGCAAGGAGGACCCTAGAAAGAACACATTGATCACCCAGTGAAGGAGAAATAGATGAGATCTACATGGGCAAACTGGAGGTGAGGAGTTATGGAGGGCAAGCGATGAGGGACAGAGTGGGAGATCTAGGAAAGAGATACCATGATAAAAGATTTATTTCTTTACAATGCATATGGTGTTCTGCCCACATATATGCCTACATGCCAAAAGAGGGCACCAGATCTTATTATAGATGGTTTGTGAGCCACCATGTAGCTGCTGGGAATTAAGCTCGGGACTTCTGGAAGAACAGTCAGTGTTCTTAACCTTTGACCCATCTCTCTAGTCCCTACCCTTTCACTTTCAATGATAAAGTGGATATCCTCTCCAATTATATTATCAGCTAGAAAAATGATAAAGCAAGGTGAGACTCCCAGTTGAGCAGCTTAACTATTAGAGGAAAGTTAATCCCAAAAGCCAAGGCACACAACAGAGACTCAAGAGTTTTCAGAGTATATTGACACTTACAAATTGGGTTTACTAGTGGCTTTCTAGGAATGAAACCAAGAAATGCCCAAGCAAAATATTATTTGATTAATATAATCTAGAAGCAACTTCCTGATTAAAAAATCAAATAAAGCCTAACTGCAGCTCTTGTCTGAACCTAGAGACCTTGTTTATCTGACCCAGAATGTTCACTAAATTACACAAGTAACAACTGGAAGCACCAAGTAACTTATTTACCTTGGTGTCAGAAAAAGAAAGATAAAACTCATAAAAACCAGAAGCTTGATTCGTGGGTGAGGTTTCTTAGGATGTAAACAAGGGTCGTCTCAGTGGGCATGGAACTCCAGATTGTACTGTCTACTAAAGCAAGCAGGAGAGCTCCACTTATTGCTGGCCTCCCAAAGTGGGAAACATTACCTATACAAACACACTCTGTAGAACTACGTGAAAGATATTTATAGAAGACAAAACAGAAGGTAAAACGGTCTTAAAAGAGACACAAACATGCCCTACCAACGGGAAGAAAGCCAGGACAACCATAGCAAGCAAGGAGAGCAGTATACACTGAGGACCCAGAGGTTCGTCAGCCAGACCACGGGCTCCTAGGCCACCATGGTCAAGATTTTGAAACTGAAGACTTTAAAGCTGGGAGCAGGAGTGACAGGTCAGTGATGTGATTTAGTTCACGTTTGTTAGTCATAGATCTGGATACAAGGGAAGGGTTAAAAGAGGAGACTGGGAAAGGTTGCAGGTACTTATTTATCAGAAGAGAAAGAGGAAGTTCTGTAGAGTTGGGGTGTCTTATTTTTGACGAGCTGTATCTGTGTTGTTTTTGCCAACTAAAGTCTCAAGGCTCCTGCTCAGTGCAGGTAGTATCCCCAGGGGTGGGCATCACCAGTCTTTCTGACCGTGACTATATTAATAGAAAGGTGTCTTGCCAGAACTATCCAAACCATCATTAACTTTACCACACAGCACACTGATTTGTAGTTAATACCAAGACAGGGAAAACTGAGTCCTTCCTTATCTTTCGCTTGTGTTTGTGAAAAAAGAAAAAAAAAACAACCATGGTGGGTCTTTTGTAGGATATTTTTCAAGTTTTTGTCTAATTTTTTAGCGTGAGTTTAGATCAAGGTAGTTAGTAGACCTGGCAGGTCCACTGAATCAGTATTTGCCAACTGGAATAAGAACAGATTTTTCCAACATATGCTCATGAGCTAGTGCCAAGGCTGGGATTAGTATTGGCTAATTTACTTTTTGTAGTTAGCATACAAAGCCTTAAGATAATAAATGATGCACTTTCCCCTCAAACTCAATGAAAACAGAAGTCCTGATACATTCTTCCTCTATTCCAACGCACCATCTCACAAGCTCTGGAACTGACGTGTCTCACTTTGAAGGCTTCAAATGAGAGGATATTCCACGGTCAAAGGTAATGCAAGCTTGGAACACATGAGCAGAAGCACAATCCACTGCCTAACTCCCATGGAAAGCAGCCCTGGTTGATGATGAATCAGATAAATAAATACCTTCCATCAGTCATCCTCAGTTTTCTAGAGTTTGTAGAGTACCTCAAATTTGAAAAGAGAACCTCAGAACCTCTTTCGCCTCCACTTCTGACAGGTAGAAGCACAAACCCAGTTCATC
The DNA here is from genome assembly GCF_004664715.2 of Peromyscus leucopus. Lineage (NCBI taxonomy): Eukaryota > Metazoa > Chordata > Mammalia > Rodentia > Cricetidae > Peromyscus > Peromyscus leucopus. Next base: position 47,026,416 of record NC_051084.1, read on the forward strand.
GAATATTTGGCAAGATGTTCAGCTAATAGTCCTCCAGGCATCAGAGGTGCTCCAAGGAGCAGAGTTCTTCTTACTTATGGCTCATAGAAAATGTATGCACAAGTGTTCTCCCATTTGAGTTCTCTATATTCAGATATGGCAGTATCTATCGAATGACCCACACTTTGGAACAATCAGGTCCTAACAACAAAGCACAGCCACTGTTTATTAAGTGACAAGGCAACAAACCATGAGCATCATTCTCTAAAGACCCTGACCATATGTTCATCTCATTTTTTTTTTTGCAGCTTAGAATCTGAGTCTTGAAGGTTCAGTGAACAATCCAGCGTCATTACACCATTCATGAATGTCTACTGTTTACAATGATAACTCTTCTTATGTATTGCTTTGAAAAGTCAGTATTTAGTGTAGCTGTGGCAACCAATATAAACCTAATCGAAGGCTGATTTGTTAACCAACCTGAATCCCACAGAAACAAACAGTAGTAATTCATATCAAAACTGAGCCTTATATTTTCTTGAGCCCATCCATACATTCTGTAGAATAATTCTAATAGAACGAGAACCTTTGTGTTTATTATCTCTTAAGCTCTCAGTATTCAACTACATTCTCTGCTCTTCACTTACTAGACTAGAAGTGTGTACATGACACATCTTGGATTCAATAAATGCGTATTGTGATGATATTGACAATGAAGATTCTATGTGAAAGCAAGAACAGTATCTATTGTGTGTGAATGGAGCCAAAATGTAGGAAGTGTCCCAAACATGTATAGTGTCTCCCATAAACAATGATCCACATCATGACCCCTTCTAAGATAATGATACCAGTGGAGTCTGAAATAACAGCCCACACTGCAAAGACAAATGTATAAGCCTAGTCCTAGCCCTAGTCTTAACCTAAGAAGATAATTGGATTCATTTGTATTTTTTTCAAGCACCACAAACTCACCCCTCTTGAACTTTTCCAAAGACAATGCAACTGTATTTTTTCTCTTGTTGTAAGATTGTGGAAATCTGCTTTATAAGGTGCTAGCTTAAAATACTCCTAAACTAAAGTATCATTGGACATTTGTAGAAAGTCTCATAATGAGGAAGAAATACCTGTCTAAAAAGATGCATGCATTAATGAGAAAAATGTGTCAGTTATGTACAGCATGATTTAGGAATCCCAGCGACTGTTGACTCTGCTGTGAAACATCTCTGCACTTTTACACTTTTTTTAGTTTTCATTGTGACATAGTTTTGGAGAAAGATAACAAAATAGTTGCAAGAAGCAGCACCATTTCCCATGCACACACACACACCTTCTGCCTTCTCCAGTGAATTATGTTGGCGTGGTTGGAAGAGCCAAGAGCCCATTACTGCATCCAACAAATCATACTGAAACCTAGCGTGTACTTGCATCTTGGCAATAAATCACAAAAGACAGTGGCTTTCTTTGTAGAGCCTAATGTCATTGGAAAAAAAAAAAGATAGTTGCCGTCTTAGTAGAAAAGTGTATGTGCATGTATTTTGGATACTACCGAAATATCCCCTTGTTTCTCTTCCTTCTAGGTGTTCTGTCATGTTCATTTTTTAATTATTTCTGTTTTTATTAATTTTTAAGTTAGTATTACAAAGTAATGGGCTTCATTATGGCACCAAATACATTTTCAATTCAATTTTTTTTGGGGGGGGGAATTTAATACATGAGTATTGCGTATCATTTCCACATTCACTTTCCCCTGTCTGATTCCTCATTTCCCCCCATTCCTTCCCAAATTTATGATCTATTATTATTGTTTTACACACACACACACACACACACACACACATATATTACATCTATGTAGTGTTGCCCATATGTACATGTGATTAGGGCTGACAACTTGGGGCTAGATAATCTATCAGGAAATTCAAATCTGGAGAAGACTGATTATCCCTCTCTCAGCAGCCCAATGGTTCTTCATCTAGGAGTCAGACTTTGTGAAATCTCCCTGACCCATATTGACATGTTAACACGTACTGTTATTATGTTGCTCTTGTTAAGGAAGTCATATCGCTGAGATTTTTGTAGTACAGCTTCCATGGCATGTCTAAAAGACACGACCTAGAAGCAGCCCTCTTGGTCCTTTGACTTTTAAAAATCTTTCCACCATGTTTGTGATTTTTCCTGGAGTTTTATGTCTAAAGGTTGTATTTTAGACATATCAGTTGGGTTGGAGACTTCATGCTCACTTATCCTCTGCATTTTGCTCAGTTGTAGACCCCCTGAAATGGTCTCTATCTACTGCAAATATGAGTTTCTTTGCTGAGAACTGAGAGCCCCACTTAACTGTGGGTATAACAATAATACTCACCATGCGGTTAGAAATAATACTGGATTAGGAAAGTGGCAGTGGCACATTCTCTTCCAGGGTCCATGATCTTACCCACGGGTAACTGGCTAGGTTTCCAGTTACAGGCATGAATTCCCTCCTATTGAGTAGGTCTCCATTCCAGCTAGAGAACTGATGGTTACCCTCTAGATAAAAGTGCCACTAATGCACCATTAAAGAGACCTGATCAGCTCGGTTCCTATTGTGGTTCATAGGATTTACAACTGGGGAGACTCTTATGGTTTTTCTTCCTTGACAACTTACCTGGCACCTTCTAAAACTCTGAGAGGTAATCTTCAGGTGGGAGGCTTCCAGGTCAGATTCCCCACAAGTTCTGTGTCCAAAAAAGTGACTTTTTCATCAATAAAGTCTTACCTCCAAGTTCTTGGAGGCAACCAAAAGCAATGGTAACAGTCTATATTGTTTTGGGATTCTCAAACTACCCTGACCCACAACTCCAAAGGAGATTTCCCATGCCTAGAACTGGGGTTGTTACATAGTCTATGCCTCTTGGGGAGAAGAGTTGAGGTGTTTGTTAGGTAGACAGATCACAGAAAGACAGATAGATTGATAGACTGACAGACAGAGACAAATAGATATAAAATTTGTAGTTTTACCCTAAAAATGAGTTTTCATTAAAGTACCAGGCCAAAGGGTGAAATCTGAAAGGAGTAAAGATAAAAAAAATCTACTGGATGTATCAAATGATCACGCCAGGACAGGGGTCTAGCACTAGCATGATATAAAGTACAAGAGGAAAGCCTAAGGCTTAGAAGATAATAATGAAATCCAGGCAGGCAAAACACAAAAGGCATGAATCTAGGTCAGAATCAAACCTAAGGCAACTAATACATTACTATATAGATGTAAGAACTGGGAATGGAGGAGGAGCTAGTCCAAAGCAGTTCTAGAATGAAGCTTGTCATTACTAAAGGAGTGACCCCTTCTGTCCTCTGCTCTGAGATCCTAACCAAATCCTTCCATGTAGCCCACTCACACATGTGCAGCAGAAAAATGAACTCTAGGACATAAGAAGCGGTAGCCCCCAGACATTATTTTCCTGCTCAGGTTAGGTAGCAGAAAACATGTTCAGAAGAACCTTTCAACACTCTTCCAAAATCACACACGGGGAAGGCAGCCAAACAAGCTCTGATTATTTGTTTCTAAACCTATGGCCCTCAGCCATGATGGAAGTTTATTCTTTAGACATCATGCCTATACAAGTGCTAGAGAAACTGTTTAAATTCTTTGATTACTTAATACTAAAATCATTTTAATTTCTGCTACAAAAAAATGAAATAGAACACTATTAAATTTAGATGACTAAGTGACATACTGGAAACCTAGCCCATTGTCCATGGAATTCCTCCCTCTAGTGGCTGCAAAGGCTTCAAGCAGCACTGGCCTCAAAATTTGTTTTTTGTTTAGATGATTAGATAGATAGATAGATAGATAGATAGATAGATAGATAGATAGAGACAGACAGACAGACAGACAGACCCAGACAGACATAAATATATAACTACAAGCTGTTTAGTCCACTTAGTGTTGCATATATATATATATGTATATGTATGTATGTATGTACATATGCAGTGTACACATGTATATATAATATACATACACATACATACACATATATACATATACATATACATACATATATATTAGTGCTCACCACTTAGTATTCCATAACCAATTTGAGGCACCTCCTTGGGGAAGACTAATTTAATTCTCCTTCTCTCAGTAGTCCTTAGTTAACTGTAGATCTTTGTTTAACGATGAGGCCTTGTGAGATTTTCCCCTTACAAGTTAGCATGTCCTTCGGTGTTGCCCTTGTTTGGGTCTTATTCAGGAAGCCACATTTTGGAGGGAACATTGTTGTGGTTTTCCTATCATTTATAGGAGACACAATCCTTCAGCAGAACCTACGGGCCTTTGGCTCTAACATGTCTCACTACTCTTCCACAGTGTTTCCTGAGCCTTATGTGGGAGTTTTATTTTAGATGTGTTAGGTAAGGTACTCCACAATCAATTGCTCTCCGTATTTTTTTTTCATTTTTCTTTATTAAGAAATTTTCTACTCACTCCACATACCATCCACAGATCCTCCCTCCTCCCATGCCCCCAGCTTTCTTTCCCAAGCCACCCCACATCCCCACATTCCCCAAATTGAGATCTCCCATGGGGAGTCAGCAGAGCCCAGCACACTGAGGCTAAGCAGGTCCAAGCCCCCTCCCACTGCACCAAGACTGTGCAAGGCGTCACACCACAGGCACCGGATTCCCAGAAGCCTGCCCATAGACCAGGGACAGATCCCGCTCCCCCTGCCTGGGTGCCTCCCAAACAGTTCGAGCTCTCCATATTTTGATCCGTTGCATCTTTCTATGATGGCTTGCTGCGAAGATGAGCTTCTTTGATGAAGTGTGAGAACTACTTACATGTGGGTTTAAGAATTAATATTTAGAATTCATGTAGAAATTGAAAGGACAGTGTTGTTACTTGCATTCTCTCCTCCCTCTCTGGTCCTATTTTCACGCTCACCTCCCAGTTCCTCCTACCAAGTCATAATCCCACTTTTGTGTCTTTTGGGTTTTCCTTTGTAACCTACTGAGTTTAACCATGTGCACTTGTGTGGGCATAGGTGGGAATCTAGCCAATGGGGTATGAGTAACTCCCCAGTGGCTACACCAATGCAGATCATGACTTTCTCACCTACAGCAGCCCCTTACTGGTGTTCACTTCCCTGGGTGGGACAAAGCCTGTGAGCTTCTCTCCCATACACAACTGACTTTTTACTGGCTCAAATATTTGAAGGCCTTGTGCAAGTGAATGCAGTTGTTATGAATTCATGAGTGCTTTGGCCATGTCATGCCCATGAGACAATGTTTCATGACTACCTTATAATCCTCAGTACAGCAACAACATACAACCATAAGATACATTCAAGCCTTTCAACTTAGTTAGGGCTTCAACTGCTATGATAATCACCATGGCCCAAATCAACTTGTGGAAGAAAGGGTTTATTTCATCTTAGAGCTTGTAGTCTATCATCCAGAGAAATCAGGGCTGGAACTCAGGACAGGAAACTATAGATAGGAGCTAGCTATGGAAGAGGTCATGGAGGAGAGCTGTTTACTGGCTTGTTGGTCCTGATTGTTCAGTTTGTTTTCTATACACCTCAGGACCACCTACCCAGGCAAAGCATCATCCACAGTGGATCAGACCTTCCTACATCAACAGTCAATCAAGAAAATGATTCACAGGCTTTCCTATAGGCCAGTCTTACAGAGACAGTCTACAGTGCCAAACTGCTGGATATTTCCCACTGATACAGTAATGGCACAATTGTTATGGGGTAAGCAATTGCTTTGTGGTTAGATTTGAGTCCTACTTCATTGGAGGTAATTAATGCTTGGTACATTAGTTTGTCCAAAAGTCCATGTCAGAGGACATCATAGGCTCTAGATATGAACTATTATTGTTACTTTGTTAAATGAACATGTTATCAAACTGCCTTAAAAATACTTACATTAATACTCAGTGGTCAGTGTTGTTCTCAGATTTAGTTAGAGAAGATTTTTTTTTTTTTTTTTTTTTTTTGGTAATACGCAACAGTCAGTGAAGAGATTAATAGCTGACCAAAATGCAGAAAACAAGTGACTGTGAGTGCTCAGTCCAGCAAGGCTCAGACGACATTTCTGGAGAGAAGACAAAAGAGTGTAGGAGCCAGAGGATGTACAAAGCACTGTGAAACACTCTCTTCTAGACATGATGTGGGCTATTGCACTCCTAAACTCATAGCAGTGGTTATTTGTATAAGACCTGCATAATTCCGAGTCAGCCAAAGTCCCAACACAGACGAGGAAGGAACTCAAGAAGCACCATCACTAAATGAAGTGTTACTGGCAGTAGGTAGTCATTGGGGAAGGAGACTCAGGCTTCTCTTGGAATGGGCCCCTGGTAGGTTGCCCACTCTCAAGGGGAGGATTCCACATCTATGGTGAGCATGAAATGGACTCGATATTTTTTTTTAAATAGAGGAAGACATAAAGTTGGGAAGTGGATATGTGGGGGAGAATCCACATGGAATTGGAAAGGGGAAAGAAGAAATGGATTCAATCATATTTCATTGTACACGTTTGAAATTCTCATATAATAAAAAAGAAAAACAGCAAATCAATGAAAAAATGTTCATTTGAGAATTTTTTACAGTTCCTTTTACTCTACATTTTCAATATTTTTACCTTTATAATAAAACCAATATTCACATCCTATAAGCAAATGCTAATGCTGTTGCTCATTTGCCTGTACAAAAACCAACTGCTATAGGCTGCTTCCATCCTTTCGAGTCAGGAGCAAGCGTAACCTGAAGTTCAGTTTCCTAACCCCAAATATAAATTCCTGGGGAAGAACTCTGGGCTCTGGCTCAGTTTCTTAGGGCCCTTATGGGTGAGATCCTGTTTTAAAACCAGCCATGACCTTCAGAAAATGTGAGAATCATAGGCATTCCCCAGGGCATGGAAAAGAACAGCAAGTAGCAAGACTGTCTATCCACATGGAGAAAACAGAGCTGAAGCTGATTTCTTATTTCTTGATGGAAGTGACTATTTTAAGCATATGCAATATGTTTTCAAGTTCTCCGGAGAAAAGCTTTCCCAAGACTCTAACAAATGGCAGAGTTAGGATATATATCCCATGTATTTCTAACACAACGATCCAGGGAATTGGATGTGTTCTAGAACAAAGAAACTGATTCTTTATCTTCTTTGTTACATCCTTCGCCCAGGTTTCTCACAAGAGCTCCAATAAACTGTTAGTGTTTTAGAAGTATTACTTGATGCAGCAGCGAGGAAGGACAAAGATGGTGGACCGAGAGCCAAAACAAGGATGTGTTAACCCTTGCCAAATGATAGCACACCTGAAAAAGACAAACAGCGTGTCAGAACTGCCCCTCAGAGGAAACAAAGGGGGATGCAATTTGCATGTTCGCTCTACACTTCTGGAAGAGCTTTCTCATGTGGAATGTGAACTTTCCACATTTACTAGCTGCACTCCACTGGGCACTGATGAAAAGGTCTGGGGTCAGGATTCTGAGGTGCAAGTGAGATCAAAAGTTGAGAAGATAACTCAGTACCACCTTAAAAAGGCCAGTGAAGCCCAGCCAGAGCTACAGCCAGAGGCTGGGAGGGTGGGCTGGCCTGGAGCTGGGAAGAGGGATGGATACAAGTTGTAAACCAGTCTGGAAAAGAGTGACGATATTGCAGCTGTTGAAGGCCAGTGGGAGGAAGTTAACTACCACTGTCACCTGCAACATGTGAGCCTAAATGTCACTACAAACCAGTCTGGATTTATTTCCAGTGGAAGACAGATCTTTTCTTCCAACATGTGGGTGAGGTCTGAAAATAAAAAACAAAACGTCTCCCTCTAGTGTCCAAACTGTTGCTTTACAGTTATCATATAAACTAAGTCTACCACATAGAAAAAAGTTCACTGAACATTGCAAATGCCACCACCGAAAGAAAAGGGGAATGTGAAGTTTTTGTTTTCAAGATTTATTTATAATATTTTATATGTACGTTTTGCCTGGATGGAGGTATGTACACTAGGTGCATGCCTGGTGCCCATAGAAGTCAGAAGAGGGCATCCGATCCTCTGAAATTGAAAGTACAGGCAGTTGTGAACCACCATATGGGTGCCGGGAAACAAATCCAGGGCCCTGCAAAAGCAATAAATCTTCTTAACTACTGATCCATCTCTCCAAAGCCCATTTTGAGTTTTAAAAATAAAATATGCAAAAGAAAGAAAGAAAAAAAAAATGAAACCAACAAACGAATTACAGATATGCACATCCCAGTGCGGAAGCAGAAAAAAAAAAGATTACAACCCATGACATCTTATCTCCTTCACAAATCATTTATCCCATAAGCATGGTACATCATGTAAGGGGTAGAGAGGTGGCTCAGCAGTTAAGAGCACTTGTTGCACTCCCAGAAGATCAAGATTCAGTACTCAGCACCCAAATGGTGATTCACAACTATCTTTACTCTGGTTTCAGAGCAATTGTGCCCTTTTCTGGCCTATGCAGGAAACTAAACACACTCATCTACATCAAATAAATAATCTTAAACAAATTTTAAACAACCTGTAAAAAAATTTCCAGACAAGGTATTCAAAAGAATGATTGTTAATATGTTCAGACAAGTCAAAGAAGAAATGAATATGATCCAAGAGAGGGGAAAAAAGAGAGAAGAATGAAATAAGGAAGTGAATCCAAGATAAGGAAATTGAGATACAATCCAAGATAAGAAAATTGAGATAGAATTGCTAAGGAAAATCCAAACTGAAATAATAGTCAAAAGAAAACTGTAAAGCCAGATATAAGCTTTAGTGAAAAGCCTAACAGAATGGGTCATGTAAAAGCAGACACTCAGTACTAATAGACAAGGTAGAGGAACTAGATCACTCTGCAAAGACCAATGATGCATTTGAAAGGAACTATGAACAGAATGAGGGATAGCTCCTGGACACCATAAAAAGACCCAAACTTTGTATCAGACATATAGGAGAAAGAGAAGAAAAAAAGTAATAATGGAATAAAAATATTTTCAATAAAATCATAAAAGAAAAAAAATTCCCATTCTAGAGAAAGAGATGGCATCAGGTATAAAAGGCATATAATGGCATTTAGGCAGGACTAGAAAAGAAACTCTCCACGACATTGTAGTTCAAACTTTAAAGGGACAGGAAAAGGTATATTAAAGGCTGCAAAAGAGAAAGATGAGGTCACTTATAAAGAAAGGCCCATTAGAATAACAGTGGGTAATTCATCTGAGAATTTTAAAGCCAAACACATATGGAAAGATGTATTCCAAGTTCTGAAAGACCACAAATGCAAATCCAGGTCATGTTAGCCAGTAACACTACCTACCTTAGTTGAAGGAGGAAAAAAAACACTTTCCATGACCAAAAAAAGATGAAAGGAATTTATAATCACTAAGTCAGCTCTACAGAGTAAGGAATACTTCAGACTAAAGTCAAGGCTAAATACACCTGAGAAACCTCATAATAAATAAACAAATCCATAAGAGTTCATCAAAAGAGGTATAAGAAATACCAAAATTCAACCATTAATACACACATTAGTAATAACTTTTAGTATTAATGATTCCAGTTACTCAAAAGAGACACAAACTAGCACACTGGATGAGAAAGCAGGATCCATCTTTTTGCTGCCTCTAAGAAGCACACCCTATTATCAACAATAGACATCACCTCAAGATACAAGGATAAAAAAAGTTTCTCCAACCAAAAGGAACTAAGAAAAAAGAGAGCATAGCTATTTTAATATCTGAGATAAAAATAGAGTTCAAGCAAAATTATTCATAAGAGATAAGGAATGTTACTTTATACTCATTAAAGGAACTCATCAAGAGCATATTACAACTCTAAATGTGTATGCAACACACACAGGTGAGCCCAATTTCATAGAAGAAAACAGCTACATCTAAAGCCATAGATTAATCTCAACACAGTGACAGTAGATGATTTCAAGAGCCTAATGTCAAAAATAGACAGGTCATTTGAAAAAAGTTAACAAAACATGTATCTACATGACATTGACATTCCATCCAAATATTAAAAAGTACACATTCTTCTCAGCAGTCCTTGCAACTTTCTCCAAGATTTACCACATATTCGGACACAAAGCAAATCTCAACAAATATGGAATGATGGTAATAACACCCTGCATTCTACCCAACACATGGGATAAAGCTAACTATCAACAGCAATAGAAACAACAAAATGCACACAAATTAAACAACACACTAAATGACAATTGGGTCAACAAGAAAATTTTATATTCCTAAAATTGAATGAAAATGAGAACATAACATTCAAAAATGTATGGGACACAATGAAGGAAAGCCAACAAGGGAATCTCACAGTAAAAATGCCTACAAAAAAACTTTGAGATATGTCAAGTTGATAACTTAATTATTCACCTGTAGGCCTTGGAAAAACAAAATTAAAAACACCCCAAAACAGTAGATAGAAAGAGATAATAAAAAACAGACCTTAAATGAACAAAATAGAAATAAGAATATTATAGATTATAACCTGTTTTCTAATTAAAATTTTCTGAAATAAGACAAAACAAAATCAATGAAACAAAGAATTAAATTTTTAGAAAATATTAACAAGATTGACTACCCTTAATCAAATTAACGGGGGGGGGGGGACTCGAGTTAATAAAGCTGGAAATGAAAAGGGAGGTATAACAGGCACTGAGGAAATTCAGATAATCAAAAGGACACATTCTAAAAGTTGTACATTTCAGTAAACTGGAAAATCTAAAAGAAACAAATGAAGTTCTAAATGCATATGATCTACCAAAATTAAATCAAGAGTAAGTAAATAAGTTAAACACACCCATGATGGCCAATGAGATAGAAGCAAGTATATGAAAAATATCACAACTGAATCTCAGTAGAGAATTCTACCAGAACCTTAAAGAACTACCACCCATACTCCTAGTTATTCCATACAACAAGATAGAAAGGAACACTTCCAAGTTCCTTTTGTAAAGCCAGGATTAGCTTGTACCAAAAACAAACAAAGATGCCCCCCTCCCCCCCCTAAAAAAAAGAGATTTATAGGCCGATCTTCCTGATGAGCATTGTAGGAACCTTAGGAATCAATGCCTGAAGCAAGAAACTACTTGTAGGACATCACAGAGACACATGTACTCACAGAGACAGGGACTGTGTGCATAAGACCTTCATAAGATCAAGCCAACTAAAGTCTCAGTAAGTATAGAGGGGGACTCATGAAATTCCACCCCTATCTATAGAGCTATTTGCAACTAATGTCTACTAAGGAAGGGGGAGTCCATTTTCTTCATAGGGATAGCCCCTGAGAGGCTCCTCGTGATCCAGTAGATAGTCCTGTACCAATGCTTTCAGAAAACATTAAGTAGATTTGGTGTCTGGGTTTCTTTGGGTGGAGAGGTGTTTGGTTTTTGTTTTTGTTTTTTAGCACATGGCATTGAGAGGAAAAGGCAGTGTAAAAGAGCTAAACTAGAGGGGAGGTATGGATGGGAAGATATGATCAAAACAAATTATATGTGTGTATGATGTCTTCAAACAATTTTAAAAGGGTCTGATATATCTCATAGGCCTAGATAAATTAATCCAAGAATTCATAATGGAACCACAAAGGACCACAAATCACCAAAACCACCCTAAACAGGAAGAATACAGATGTAAGTATCATAATATCTGACTTCACACTATACTGCAAAGTTACAGTGACAATGACAGTCTGGTACCAGGCTAAAAACAGACAATTAGACCAATGGAACAGATAAGATCACCCCAAAATAAACCGACAAATCTGCAGGCATCTAACTTTTACAAAGGTGATTAAAAAATGCAGTGGAAAAAGTCTATTTAACAAATGTTATTGGTAAAACTGGATTTCCACCTGCAGAATAGAAGTTATTAATTAGCAATATTAAAGTCATTATTAATTCATATCTTTCACTCTAAACAAGTCAATTCAAAGTGTATTCAAGTGTTTCATTTAAAACATGAAATTCTGAAAGAGGAAAACATGGACCACAGTCTTCAAGATACTGGGTAGGTAAAAACTTTCTGAACAGAACTTCAGCAGCATAGAAACTAGCCCCAAGATTCCAGTAGATGGGAATACACAAAATTAAAATGTCTCTTCACAGAAAAAGGAATTATCAACAGAGCAAAAAGCCCATAGAATGGGAGAAGATATTTACTAGCTACCCTTCAGACAGAAGGCTAATATCCAGAATATACAAAGGACTGAAAAAAAAACAGAGAGATGAAAATTAAAACTACTTTGAGATACTACTTCACCACAGTCATAAATCTAGGGGCTGGAGGGATGCCTCAGCAATTAAGAGCAGTTTCTATTCTTCAAGAAGACCTAAGTTCAGTACCCAACATCCAGGCTAACAACTGTCTGCAATTACTGCTTCAGGGTATCTACTGTCCTATTCTGGAGAGGTTAATATGGGAAAATAAATAGCTTTATTTACTGTTGGTAAGAGCCTGAATTAGCATACTTAATACAGAATCCAGTGAAGGTTCCTCAAAAAATTAAAAATAGAACTACCATATGACCCACATGTACCACTCCTGAACATGAGAACTCCACATCCTACCACAGAGAGATTTACAAACACACGTTTATTTTTGCTCTATTTATGATAGCTGTCATGAAACAGTACCAGCCTTCATGTCCACCAACAGAAGAATGGGGAAAGAAGTTGTGGGACATACATATAATGAAATACTACACAGATGTAAAGACAAATGAAAAATTCAGGAAAATGAATGGATCTGCAAAATATAAGTGGAATGGCACAAACATGGAAAGAAAAAAAAATTCTCCCCCATATTGTGATTCTAGACTACAATATAATGCATTCATGCATATATGTAAGAAGTAGAAGTAATGTCTAAAATCTAGAATGGAGACCAAGTAGACATGACTAGTCACTAAATACATTTGTCTCATTGATCTACTTAGAAAAGGTGGGTTTTGTTTGTCCGTTCTGAAGCAAAGAGGTTGCATAATCTGAAGTTTTTCTTTTTCTTCTGTTTAAAACCATTTTTAAATCATTCTATTATGTAGCATGAATCATGAAAAATTTTATTAATCAATAAACCCAGATCCAGGTATTGGAGTGAATGCTGGAAGATCAGAGAAGCAGAACAAGCCACAGCTTCCTCACCTTGCCAATTTCTCACCTGATCCTGTTTCCTCAGACTGGAAGCCTCTGAGTCCTCATCCAAATGGATCTCAGCTGAACTGCTGCTCAAAAGCCTAAAAGCCTACCCAGGCCAAAAGCTTCTAGTTTCTGGTCTTCATACCTTAAATATCTTTCTGCTTTCTGCCATCACTTCCTGGGATTAAAGGCATGAGTCACCATGCTTGGCTGTTTCCAGTGTGGTCTTGAACTCACAGAGATCTAGGTGGATCTCTGCCTCCAGAAGGCTAGGATTAAAGGTGTGCGTGCCACCATTTTCTGGCCTCTACATCTAGTGGCTGTTCTGTTCTCTGATACCAGATAAGTTTATTAGGGTATAAAATATTTTGGGGAACACAATATCACACTATTATAGTGATCTAACAAGGAAGAGGACATGGAACACAGCAAGGAAAAAGAATAAGAAAGCAGAGAGGATTAAGCAAGGTGAGGTGGGAGGGCAGAATGGTGGGTAAAATATGAGAAGAGACAACTAATATTAAAGACCTTCTGAAAAAGTCACATGGAAGCCGGGCGTTGGTGGCGCACGCCTTTAATCCCAGCACTCGGGAGGCAGAGCCAGGCGGATCTCTGTGAGTTTGAGGCCAGCCTGGGCTACCAAGTGAGCTCCAGGAAAGGCGCAAAGCTGCACAGAGAAACCCTGTCTCGAAAAACCAAAAAAAAAAAAAAAAAAGAAAAGAAAAAAAAAAAAGAAAAAGTCACATGGAAACCTACTGTAGAAGCCCCCTAACATATATATATATATACATACATTGCAAGGGTGAAAATAGAGTTTCCCTATAACGGGGAGACAATACCCCTTACTAGACTTCATAGCCTAAAAAGTCATAGCCTAACAAATAAAACTTCCATTACCAAGAACAGGGTTGCCTCTTTTTTGAGTTTTTGGTCAATGGACTTCCATAGACCCTCCAGCCCAAGCATTACATATTATGGTCAATACTCTTGGTTACCCTCCAGAACTTGACATAAGACCCTATTGCTGAATACACCATGTCCTTGAGTCATGTCATGGACAGATTAAGGTGATACTCACCTGGAAGTTTCACCCCTGCTTTCCTCCTTAGCCTTTATAATGCTAAAAGGTGCTATGCATGCTACTGGAGGAGAAAAGTAATCATCAGTATCACCCAGTTGTGAACCCAGCAAGCTACAATAATGACTAACCTGACAAGATATGCCCACTGGTACAATAGTAGCATGAAAGCCGTGTGAATAATCAGCTACTTTCTGAGAGGATCAAGGTCGACTCCATGGGAAAGAACCCATACACAGCACTGTTACAGGGCCACAAACCTATGGCCATATGCCCAAAGGGAAGGCTACTACTATTACTCTACTAAGTGGACACAGCATTTAAATGACTACTGATAACTGACTACTCTACCTACCTATAGTTCAGTGCATCTCTCAACCCTCACACCAAAGATTCTTTTTGCGATAGAAAGTAATTGACATAGAGATGCTCAAATGGCCAGTGTGCAGAGAATAAGAGACTATGGGGGTGCTCAGCTCTAAACTGGATATACATATGAGACCCCCTAAAAAAGCTCAGGGATGTTCACAGAAGAAAAGAAGAACTATTATAAGAGCCAGAGATGGTGGATAACTTCAAGGAAACAGTGTTTTCCAAACACAACAAGATCAGTTGCACATACAAACTCAAAGCAACTGTGTCAGCATCCAGAAAACCTGTGGCAGCAGAAACCAGACTAAATCCAAGTATGGAAGGGAAAGTAGGCATGAATTTCCAACACTAGCTGAGGAGCTATGGGCAATTTGACAACTGATAGCTGCCGGGAGGGAGAGAGAAAGTCAATCTTCTTCAATAATGTAAGCCCTAGTAGGGTGATTGTTTACCACACTAAAGAAGAGTAGGACCTGGGAGAGCAGACCTGATAAATAAGGCAGACTAAGGTCTCATGCAACAGCCAACTTTATTCAGAGCACCAGACAATTTATATTCTGAGGGCTAAGAAGAGTCACATGTATAAAGTGTACAATCACAAAGACAAGCGGTTTGTAGCAGGCAAGCCACACATGGCAAAAACATGTTTTTCCATAGAGGCATGTAAAGGATAGTTTAAACATTTAATTGAATAATGGCAGCAAGCAATAATGAGTTGTCTGAAGTAAACTCGCTCCTATGCACTTGTTGCTGGAGAGCTTCTCTCCAGGTTCCACCAAGCCCCACAGTCCCACAATCCAAGTATAAAATAATCACTCAGACGCTTATATTACTTATAAACTCTATGGCAGTGGCAGGCTTCTTGCTAACTGTTCTTATATCTTCAATTAACCCATTTCTATAAATCTATACCTTGCCACGTCGTGTGTGGCTTACCGGCATCTTTACATGTTGATTGTCCTGGCAGTGGCTGCAGTGTCTCTCCCCCTTCTTCTTGTTTCCCCAATTCTCCTCTCTCCTTGTCCCGCCTATACTTCCTGCCTGGTCACTGGCCATCAGTATTTTATTTATATAGAGCAATATCCACAGCACTTCCCTTTTCTTCTTTTTTTTTTTTTAAAAGGAAGGTTTTAATTTAGTTAAGAGACTGAACACCATTAGTATATTGAATCCATTCTTCCAAAGGAGTTGATCTGATCTTTAATGGTGTAAGTATTCTTTTGCATTCTGCATTAGCATTGTCGAACGCCAAGGACTCAGTTAATACTTTTCTTAATTCTTTGTCTGACACAGCTCTTATTATAGCTGTGTTCAGTCTGTGTAAAAAATCAGTGAAGAGTTTGTGTGGTCCCTGAAATATCTTTGTGTATACCTCAATTGGTTTTCCAGGTTCTGGAATTTTTCCCAAGCATTTAGAGCTGCTATATGGCATAGGGATATTGTATGCTCATCATAAGTGGCTTGTACATTCCTGTCAGCGAAACATCCCTCACCAAGTATTTGATCTTGGGAGATCACAAAACCTCTGATTTTACCTTGTTGTTCTAAATTTTTTGCCTCTTCTCTCAACCAGCTTTTCTACTGTAACTGCTGGCTATATTCTAGAACAGCTGAAATTAACTGATGCCAGTCATCTGGAATGATTCTATGTAAGGTAGACCACGAATTTAACATCTGTTTTATGTATGAGAAGTGTATCCCATACATAACTACTGCTTCCTTTATATATATATTTTTTTTTTTTTTTGGTTTTTCGAGACAGGGTTTCTCTGTGTAGCTTTGCACCTTTCCTGGAGCTCACTTGGTAGCCCAGGCTGGCCTCGAACTCACAGAGATCTGCCTGGCTCTGCCTCCCGAGTGCTGAGATTAAAGGCGTGCGCCACCACCGCCCGGCTTCCTTTATATTTTTAAAGTCCCTTGTTGAAATTGGTTGTAATGTATATGTCATGTATGGCTTGGTGTGTGTGTCATCTGCTGGCTTCTCATGGACAATAACAGGATAAGCCATTGTATGAGAGCCATTTGGAGATGTTACAACCTCTATGGTCTTGACCTTCTGCTTATTAGTTCCCTTATCATGTTTAGTGAAAGTTTCTTCTAGGGCTTGCAAACGAGCACCTAGGGTCTATTCTAGGGAGTGAACCTCCTCTCTTGCAAGGGACTCCAGATTTCTCATGGAATCATAGAAGATTTTATGTTCCTCAGAAACACATGATTCCATGGACCTTATCTTATCAATTAATGATAATCTTTCTTCCTTATATACTGTCTGAGTAGCCACAACTTCACTCTGGAGAGTTAGTGTTCTATCCATTAAATATTCATATTTATTATCAATAAAATCAATTTTGGGTACAAGCCTGTTTTGTAAATCTTGATTAGCAGATTCTAGAGAAAGAATCTTTTTCTGTAAGCCTTCATTGCTATCTTTTAACGCCTGTATCAGTCCCAATACTGACTCATCTTTTTTCTTAAACCAGTGTTTGAACACTGTGTGAATTATTATGATGAATGCCAAAATGGTACAGGCCATATATGCCTTAGGAATGTCATATATTTCAAGGAAGATGTCATTCATCATACAGGCAAAAAGGTTTTTAAATTCTTGTGAGGTAATGTTGTCGGCCATATTACAAGAATTACTCAAAATTTGTTAGTCAATTTTAAGGTGTAAAATTATCAAGTACTTTTACTTGAAACAATATGCTTACCTTTCATGGTTTTGGGGCATGTAGTAGCACTTTTCAGCCAGCAGGTGGCGTTGGTACAGCTCCAAAACAGTGCCTGCTGGTGATCTTGGCTGGAGTCGGAGATGGTGGAAACAGGAGAGAGCACTCCCCTGCCTCTTTCACTGGTACCGGGGCTAAGCTAGGGAACTGAGATCCGACTAGCTGCTCCCTTTTTCGGGAATGGAACCGTGTAGGCGTTCCCTGGTTATATGGAACTTTGCAGGCGGGTTTAGGTACCCACCAGCTAGGGATGAGAGGGCGGGAGCAGCGAAGGCCTTTGGAATTTGCCCCACATTGGGCCCCAGATATTGCTGAAATTATTAAGGCCACTCCACGTAGTTAAAACAAATATTTATTTAATGGCGTAACTCACAAATTAAGGGATAGGTAGGTCGCAGGGTCTGGGGAAGGTGTATTACAGTCCAGTGGTGTTCTCTGGAGCTCTGCTTGGTCCACCTCCACCATTCTGGGTCCGGGCACAGACAGAGCACTTGCCCATCCAGCTCTCGGGTCTCCAGGCGCCTCCCCTCACCCCGCCTCGTAGGTGTGACAGTTGCCAGAGTCTCAATGGGAGTTGGAACTTCCAGATTTAAGCTGGAATGGCTACCCACTACATCTCCTCCTTTTTATCTAAATAAGAAGGTTCTAAACTAATACAAGACTATATACAAAGGAATGGTTATCAAATATTGTCCAGGAATAATGAGGGATAATGACCTAGATAAGATGGAACTACAACCAATGCAAACAATATCAAGCAAGAAACACATACTAAAATCCAGAGAAGTATAGAGCATAGGTAAATGGCATGTTACAAAGATCATTCTAAAAGGTGTCCTATCCTAAAGAACCTGAATCTAATACTTAATATGTTCTATCTAGGATAGTATATATACTAAGTTGTAACTATAACTGCTAGTCTTCAATCCCATCAAAGACCTGAGAAGGAACATAATGGTACCTGAGAAATGGTAGATGGATGCAAGCAACTTTCAAGAATCTTGCAAGAGTAGACCAAGACAGCTGGCAGCCTGGACAGTCACCTAATGTTTCTCAGCATTGTTGGTACATTCAAATTGGCTACAGGCCTAGAGTATCTGACAGACCATTTTCAGAAGCAGAAATTCTGAAAGACCATCTTACCCTGTCTTGGCAGAGTACAGTGGTCACTTCCCTTGTGTCTCACTTGTCCAGAAAGAACAGCATTGCATTTGTACTGTCAGCCGTCAAGGCAAGGGCAGTTCTTTGCCCAGTAGGCCATTTTGTGCCAAAAAGACAAACTTCCAAATGGAAATGTCTTAGAAGCCCAGCATTCTCTCTGGATCAAATTGGTGCAGCCAGGAGCAATTGTGTTTCATGTCAACAGAATTCTAAGTTATTTAAATGCCATATTCTCTAGGTCTATGAAGTGTTTGAAGATTACCTGTCCATCTGACCTATGTATCTGTAAATCTGGATAACCTAACTAATATAACTATAGAGATGACAGGCATAGGTGACTATAAATTTATGTCTTATCTACCGAAATAACCTAAGGACTAAGGCTTCACGTAAACAAGGTAAACAGTCTATAAGCAAATGTATGGTGAAGAACGATGACTTCAAAATTGTGACAATACACAAGATATTTATAACAGAGGTAGGAATATATAGTGTGATATGCAATATGACAATAATCTTAAATATATATCAATATGCCGAATATCCTAAACAGAAGTAGAACATACATGAAGTATGACAGATATAAATTTACATTTGTATCAATATAAAAATATTTCAAATAAGAGTAGAAATATATGTACATTATAACAAATATAGTTCTGTATTTGTATCAATATACAAATTATCTTAAACAGGAGTATAAAAATAGTTTACATTTGTATCAACATATAAGAATCCATAACAGTACAAATTACAGTGCAAATTATCTAAAGTTGCTATTTTACTAAATTTGTTTACTAGTATATACAATGATCTACCATCATATCTTATACCTATCCATTCCATTTTCCCCCTTTTCTTTCTTTCTTTCTTTTTTAAGAATACTGAGTCTAATATTTTCTTCCACCCCCAACCCTATAACCATCATCCACTATACCTAGGAGGAACACAAAAACACATTCCAAAAACAATTCCATGTTTTGAAGAAACTGAAGTCACAAGACTCTGGTCTTGTTTTCTTGGGTTTTTTGCACAAGCACTCAGAATTCTCCTTGCACAACTTCATTCTTGAACCATGCTCCAACAGTTGACTGCACTCTAGGGAGGCTCCATTTGGAGGAGAAGTTGGGCATAAACAAACTGGACTTAGCGTGTCTAACAAAAAGAAGAAAACTTGCAGTTGGGAGGGTAGAGAGGTGAACATGGGTATGGAAGGAATTGGAGGATCTAAATACATTTTATGAGATTCTCAAAAAGTAATAAGAAAATCTTTAAAATAAATATTTTAAACTATATCAAATAATTCTATTCTAGAACTATTTAGTATGTAAATTATTTTGCTATACATAAAATAAAGCACTGCTTTAAACATGAAAATAAAATAAGTAATAGGTACAGAGTTTCAATGTAGAGTAATGAAAAATTTCTGGATAATAGAGCTAATAGCTACATAACACTGCAATCATGCTTAATGCCTCAATTGTACTCTTAAAAGGGCGAATGTTAAGGAATGTATATTTTACTACACGTAAAAAATGAGCACTCTCCATGGCTGTTGTACCACTACAGCAGAAAAACAAACAAAAATAAACTTCCATAAAATTAATATTTTGCTTCCTCGAGTTCTCTGTTTACTCCTGAAAAATATTGGCTGTTAGGACAGCTGTGGCAATCAATAGTTGTATGCTTGGCGGTATATCTAGTAATTTGCCTATTGGGCTGTACAAATACGTTGAAAGCATGTTTTAGTAGCTGAAATGCTGTGCTATCAACTCTATTAAAAACTACTAGAACTCCTAAAATTATCCCCTTCTGTGTCTGCTGTCAACTCATTTCCTCTCATCTCCAAATTCAGTGTGTGCTGATCTGAATTAACTCTGGCACTGTTTTCCCTTCCTGGCCAGGCACGATGTTAAGTGTTGTCACTAGAGGGCGCTGGAGAGACATCACAGAAGGAAAGGGCTTCCCTTTGCTCGGGATGCTCCACTGCCATACCTGGTCTCCACCATGGACAGATGCCCCAGGTGCACTTCTGGGGGCACTAGTGCATAACCAGTGTCAGCTGCTGCTGAGTAGGAACCCAGCAAACCCTAGCATCGCCCATCTCAGCCTCCAGATTAGTGGCACCTCCTATTTCTTTGGAGTTTCTCTCTCACCAGCCAAACCCTTGCTGCTCCAAAATTTATTACCATAAGTGATTCTTCCTATTAAAATTTTCCTGCTCAAATCATCACGATTTCCCAATCCCAATATTGTGTGAGCACTTCAAATAATTTTATTATTATACTTTGTTGTCAATTTTAAACATCCGTTTGATCATGTTTCCTAATAATAGGGTGAAATTGAAGTTTAAAATAACATACTCCATGTCCCTGTGCTGGCTAATTTTATATCAACTTGACACAGGCTAGAGTCGTCTGAGATGAAAGAAACCTCAACTGAGAAAATGCCTCCTAAGACAGGGCTGTAGAGCATCATCTTAATTAGTGATTGATGCAGGTGGTCCCAGCCCATTGTAGGTGGTGCCACTCCTGGGCTGACAGTCCTGAGTTCTCTAAGAAAGCAGACTAGGCATGCCATGGGAAGCAAGTCTCTGCTTCAGCTCCTACCTCCAGGTTTCTTCCCTATTTGAGTTCCTGCCCTCACAGCTTTTGAAGAAGCACTGTTAAATGGAGCTGTGAGTGAAATAAACCCTTTCCTTCCCACGTTGCTTTTGGTCATGGTGTTTCATCACAGCAGACTAAGACAATGCCATTATATCTAGTTTCCTACAAGTGACAAAAGGTCCTTTTTCTATTTTTTTCTTTTGTAAGATTTTTTATTCATTTAATAAACCAACCACAGACCGCCCCTCCCTCTTACCTCCTCCTGCTCCTTCCTGCCTTCCCCCCAACCCCTCCCCATTCCCTCCTCCAAAAAGGTAAGACCTCCCATGGGGAGTCAGCAGAGCCTGGTACAT